>NW_026915572.1:0-10781 GCF_034315485.1 Pezoporus occidentalis
TGAGTTCAGAGCCTGCTCTCTGCTGCGCAGCAACACAGTCAGCACAGAATGAACAGTGGCATCTGCTCCCACAGCAGAAGAACCAGCAGGGAAAGCTAGTGCTGGGCCTCTTCAGCACACAGGCTGCTTTGCAACGGTGTCACCATCATTGCAGTCTCTCCTCGGTTTCATACCTAAAACTCCATTTGAATCCAAATTCTCAGCTGGTCGCTCTCAGCTGCCCAGCAGCACAGTGAGTACAGCACGAACGTTTGGCTTCTGCTCCCACAGCAGAAGAGCCAGGATTGAAAGCTTGTGCTGGACCTGTTCAGCACACAATCACCTTTACATTGGTGCATCCATCGTTGCTTTCACTGCTCCCTTTCATACAGGAAAAGCATTTGAATGGAATCAGTTCAGAGCCTGCTCTCTGCTGGCAGCAACACAGTCAGCACAGAAAGAACAGTGGCATCTGCTCCCACAGCAGAAGAACCAGCAGGGAAAGCTAGTGCTGCAGTCTCTCCTTCGGTTTCATACCTAAAACTCCATTTGAATCCAAATTCTCAGCTGGTCGCTCTCAGCTGCCCAGCAGCACAGTGAGTACAGCACGAACGTTTGGCTTCTGCTCCCACAGCAGAAGAGCCAGGATTGAAAGCTTGTGCTGGACCTGTTCAGCACACAATCACCTTTACATTGGTGCATCCATCGTTGCTTTCACTGCTCCCTTTCATACAGGAAAAGCATTTGAATGGAATCAGTTCAGAGCCTGCTCTCTGCTGCGCAGCAACACAGTCAGCACAGAATGAACAGTGGCATCTGCTCCCACAGCAGAAGAACCAGCAGGGAAAGCTAGTGCTGGGCCTCTTCAGCACACAGGCTGCTTTGCAACGGTGTCACCATCATTGCAGTCTCTCCTCGGTTTCATACCTAAAACTCCATTTGAATCCAAATTCTCAGCTGGTCGCTCTCAGCTGCCCAGCAGCACAGTGAGTACAGCACGAACGTTTGGCTTCTGCTCCCACAGCAGAAGAGCCAGGATTGAAAGCTTGTGCTGGACCTGTTCAGCACACAATCACCTTTACATTGGTGCATCCATCGTTGCTTTCACTGCTCCCTTTCATACAGGAAAAGCATTTGAATGGAATCAGTTCAGAGCCTGCTCTCTGCTGCGCAGCAACACTGTCAGCACAGAATGAACAGTGGCATCTGCTCCCACAGCAGAAGAACCAGCAGGTTGGTGCATCCATCGTTGCTTCACTGCACAGTGGCATCTGCTCCCACAGCAGAAGAACCAGCAGGGAAAGCTAGTGCTGGGCCTCTTCAGCACACAGGCTGCTTTGCAACGGTGTCACCATCATTGCAGTCTCTCCTCGGTTTCATACCTAAAACTCCATTTGAATCCAAATTCTCAGCTGGTCTCTCTCAGCTGCAGGCAGCACAGTGAGTACAGCACGAACGTTTGGCTTCTGCTCCCACAGCAGAAGAGCCAGGATTGAAAGCTTGTGCTGGACCTGTTCAGCACACAATCACCTTTACATTGGTGCATCCATCGTTGCTTTCACTGCTCCCTTTCATACAGGAAAAGCATTTGAATGGAATCAGTTCAGAGCCTGCTCTCTGCTGCGCAGCAACACAGTCAGCACAGAATGAACAGTGGCATCTGCTCCCACAGCAGAAGAACCAGCAGGGAAAGCTAGTGCTGGGCCTCTTCAGCACACAGGCTGCTTTGCAACGGTGTCACCATCATTGCAGTCTCTCCTCGGTTTCATACCTAAAACTCCATTTGAATCCAAATTCTCAGCTGGTCTCTCTCAGCTGCAGGCAGCACAGTGAGTACAGCACGAACGTTTGGCTTCTGCTCCCACAGCAGAAGAGCCAGGATTGAAAGCTTGTGCTGGACCTGTTCAGCACACAATCACCTTTACATTGGTGCATCCATCGTTGCTTTCACTGCTCCCTTTCATACAGGAAAAGCATTTGAATGGAATCAGTTCAGAGCCTGCTCTCTGCTGCGCAGCAACACAGTCAGCACAGAATGAACAGTGGCATCTGCTCCCACAGCAGAAGAACCAGCAGGGAAAGCTAGTGCTGGGCCTCTTCAGCACACAGGCTGCTTTGCAACGGTGTCACCATCATTGCAGTCTCTCCTCGGTTTCATACCTAAAACTCCATTTGAATCCAAATTCTCAGCTGGTCGCTCTCAGCTGCAGCAGCACAGTGAGTACAGCACGAACGTTTGGCTTCTGCTCCCACAGCAGAAGAGCCAGGATTGAAAGCTTGTGCTGGACCTGTTCAGCACACAATCACCTTTACATTGGTGCATCCATCGTTGCTTTCACTGCTCCCTTTCATACAGGAAAAGCATTTGAATGGAATCAGTTCAGAGCCTGCTCTCTGCTGCGCAGCAACACAGTCAGCACAGAATGAACAGTGGCATCTGCTCCCACAGCAGAAGAACCAGCAGGGAAAGCTAGTGCTGGGCCTCTTCAGCACACAGGCTGCTTTGCAACGGTGTCACCATCATTGCAGTCTCTCCTCGGTTTCATACCTAAAACTCCATTTGAATCCAAATTCTCAGCTGGTCGCTCTCAGCTGCCCAGCAGCACAGTGAGTACAGCACGAACGTTTGGCTTCTGCTCCCACAGCAGAAGAGCCAGGATTGAAAGCTTGTGCTGGACCTGTTCAGCACACAATCACCTTTACATTGGTGCATCCATCGTTGCTTTCACTGCTCCCTTTCATACAGGAAAAGCATTTGAATGGAATCAGTTCAGAGCCTGCTCTCTGCTGCGCAGCAACACAGTCAGCACAGAATGAACAGTGGCATCTGCTCCCACAGCAGAAGAACCAGCAGGGAAAGCTAGTGCTGGGCCTCTTCAGCACACAGGCTGCTTTGCAACGGTGTCACCATCATTGCAGTCTCTCCTCGGTTTCATACCTAAAACTCCATTTGAATCCAAATTCTCAGCTGGTCGCTCTCAGCTGCCCAGCAGCACAGTGAGTACAGCACGAACGTTTGGCTTCTGCTCCCACAGCAGAAGAGCCAGGATTGAAAGCTTGTGCTGGACCTGTTCAGCACACAATCACCTTTACATTGGTGCATCCATCGTTGCTTTCACTGCTCCCTTTCATACAGGAAAAGCATTTGAATGGAATCAGTTCAGAGCCTGCTCTCTGCTGCGCAGCAACACAGTCAGCACAGAATGAACAGTGGCATCTGCTCCCACAGCAGAAGAACCAGCAGGGAAAGCTAGTGCTGGGCCTCTTCAGCACACAGGCTGCTTTGCAACGGTGTCACCATCATTGCAGTCTCTCCTCGGTTTCATACCTAAAACTCCATTTGAATCCAAATTCTCAGCTGGTCGCTTCTCAGCTGCCCAGCAGCACAGTGAGTACAGCACGAACGTTTGGCTTCTGCTCCCACAGCAGAAGAGCCAGGATTGAAAGCTTGTGCTGGACCTGTTCAGCACACAATCACCTTTACATTGGTGCATCCATCGTTGCTTTCACTGCTCCCTTTCATACAGGAAAAGCATTTGAATGGAATCAGTTCAGAGCCTGCTCTCTGCTGCGCAGCAACACAGTCAGCACAGAATGAACAGTGGCATCTGCTCCCACAGCAGAAGAACCAGCAGGGAAAGCTAGTGCTGGGCCTCTTCAGCACACAGGCTGCTTTGCAACGGTGTCACCATCATTGCAGTCTCTCCTCGGTTTCATACCTAAAACTCCATTTGAATCCAAATTCTCAGCTGGTCTCTCTCAGCTGCAGCAGCACAGTGAGTACAGCACGAACGTTTGGCTTCTGCTCCCACAGCAGAAGAGCCAGGATTGAAAGCTTGTGCTGGACCTGTTCAGCACACAATCACCTTTACATTGGTGCATCCATCGTTGCTTTCACTGCTCCCTTTCATACAGGAAAAGCATTTGAATGGAATCAGTTCAGAGCCTGCTCTCTGCTGCGCAGCAACACAGTCAGCACAGAATGAACAGTGGCATCTGCTCCCACAGCAGAAGAACCAGCAGGGAAAGCTAGTGCTGGGCCTCTTCAGCACACAGGCTGCTTTGCAACGGTGTCACCATCATTGCAGTCTCTCCTCGGTTTCATACCTAAAACTCCATTTGAATCCAAATTCTCAGCTGGTCTCTCTCAGCTGCCCAGCAGCACAGTGAGTACAGCACGAACGTTTGGCTTCTGCTCCCACAGCAGAAGAGCCAGGATTGAAAGCTTGTGCTGGACCTGTTCAGCACACAATCACCTTTACATTGGTGCATCCATCGTTGCTTTCACTGCTCCCTTTCATACAGGAAAAGCATTTGAATGGAATCAGTTCAGAGCCTGCTCTCTGCTGCGCAGCAACACAGTCAGCACAGAATGAACAGTGGCATCTGCTCCCACAGCAGAAGAACCAGCAGGGAAAGCTAGTGCTGGGCCTCTTCAGCACACAGGCTGCTTTGCAACGGTGTCACCATCATTGCAGTCTCTCCTCGGTTTCATACCTAAAACTCCATTTGAATCCAAATTCTCAGCTGGTCGCTCTCAGCTGCCCAGCAGCACAGTGAGTACAGCACGAACGTTTGGCTTCTGCTCCCACAGCAGAAGAGCCAGGATTGAAAGCTTGTGCTGGACCTGTTCAGCACACAATCACCTTTACATTGGTGCATCCATCGTTGCTTTCACTGCTCCCTTTCATACAGGAAAAGCATTTGAATGGAATCAGTTCAGAGCCTGCTCTCTGCTGGCAGCAACACAGTCAGCACAGAATGAACAGTGGCATCTGCTCCCACAGCAGAAGAACCAGCAGGGAAAGCTAGTGCTGGGCCTCTTCAGCACACAGGCTGCTTTGCAACGGTGTCACCATCATTGCAGTCTCTCCTCGGTTTCATACCTAAAACTCCATTTGAATCCAAATTCTCAGCTGGTCTCTCTCAGCTGCAGGCAGCACAGTGAGTACAGCACGAACGTTTGGCTTCTGCTCCCACAGCAGAAGAGCCAGGATTGAAAGCTTGTGCTGGACCTGTTCAGCACACAATCACCTTTACATTGGTGCATCCATCGTTGCTTTCACTGCTCCCTTTCATACAGGAAAAGCATTTGAATGGAATCAGTTCAGAGCCTGCTCTCTGCTGCGCAGCAACACAGTCAGCACAGAATGAACAGTGGCATCTGCTCCCACAGCAGAAGAACCAGCAGGGAAAGCTAGTGCTGGGCCTCTTCAGCACACAGGCTGCTTTGCAACGGTGTCACCATCATTGCAGTCTCTCCTCGGTTTCATACCTAAAACTCCATTTGAATCCAAATTCTCAGCTGGTCGCTCTCAGCTGCAGCAGCACAGTGAGTACAGCACGAACGTTTGGCTTCTGCTCCCACAGCAGAAGAGCCAGGATTGAAAGCTTGTGCTGGACCTGTTCAGCACACAATCACCTTTACATTGGTGCATCCATCGTTGCTTTCACTGCTCCCTTTCATACAGGAAAAGCATTTGAATGGAATCAGTTCAGAGCCTGCTCTCTGCTGCGCAGCAACACAGTCAGCACAGAATGAACAGTGGCATCTGCTCCCACAGCAGAAGAACCAGCAGGGAAAGCTAGTGCTGGGCCTCTTCAGCACACAGGCTGCTTTGCAACGGTGTCACCATCATTGCAGTCTCTCCTCGGTTTCATACCTAAAACTCCATTTGAATCCAAATTCTCAGCTGGTCGCTCTCAGCTGCCCAGCAGCACAGTGAGTACAGCACGAACGTTTGGCTTCTGCTCCCACAGCAGAAGAGCCAGGATTGAAAGCTTGTGCTGGACCTGTTCAGCACACAATCACCTTTACATTGGTGCATCCATCGTTGCTTTCACTGCTCCCTTTCATACAGGAAAAGCATTTGAATGGAATCAGTTCAGAGCCTGCTCTCTGCTGGCAGCAACACAGTCAGCACAGAATGAACAGTGGCATCTGCTCCCACAGCAGAAGAACCAGCAGGGAAAGCTAGTGCTGGGCCTCTTCAGCACACAGGCTGCTTTGCAACGGTGTCACCATCATTGCAGTCTCTCCTCGGTTTCATACCTAAAACTCCATTTGAATCCAAATTCTCAGCTGGTCGCTCTCAGCTGCCCAGCAGCACAGTGAGTACAGCACGAACGTTTGGCTTCTGCTCCCACAGCAGAAGAGCCAGGATTGAAAGCTTGTGCTGGACCTGTTCAGCACACAATCACCTTTACATTGGTGCATCCATCGTTGCTTTCACTGCTCCCTTTCATACAGGAAAAGCATTTGAATGGAATCAGTTCAGAGCCTGCTCTCTGCTGCGCAGCAACACAGTCAGCACAGAATGAACAGTGGCATCTGCTCCCACAGCAGAAGAACCAGCAGGGAAAGCTAGTGCTGGGCCTCTTCAGCACACAGGCTGCTTTGCAACGGTGTCACCATCATTGCAGTCTCTCCTCGGTTTCATACCTAAAACTCCATTTGAATCCAAATTCTCAGCTGGTCGCTCAGCTGCCCAGCAGCACAGTGAGTACAGCACGAACGTTTGGCTTCTGCTCCCACAGCAGAAGAGCCAGGATTGAAAGCTTGTGCTGGACCTGTTCAGCACACAATCACCTTTACATTGGTGCATCCATCGTTGCTTTCACTGCTCCCTTTCATACAGGAAAAGCATTTGAATGGAATCAGTTCAGAGCCTGCTCTCTGCTGGCAGCAACACAGTCAGCACAGAATGAACAGTGGCATCTGCTCCCACAGCAGAAGAACCAGCAGGGAAAGCTAGTGCTGGGCCTCTTCAGCACACAGGCTGCTTTGCAACGGTGTCACCATCATTGCAGTCTCTCCTCGGTTTCATACCTAAAACTCCATTTGAATCCAAATTCTCAGCTGGTCTCTCTCAGCTGCCCAGCAGCACAGTGAGTACAGCACGAACGTTTGGCTTCTGCTCCCACAGCAGAAGAGCCAGGATTGAAAGCTTGTGCTGGACCTGTTCAGCACACAATCACCTTTACATTGGTGCATCCATCGTTGCTTTCACTGCTCCCTTTCATACAGGAAAAGCATTTGAATGGAATCAGTTCAGAGCCTGCTCTCTGCTGCGCAGCAACACAGTCAGCACAGAATGAACAGTGGCATCTGCTCCCACAGCAGAAGAACCAGCAGGGAAAGCTAGTGCTGGGCCTCTTCAGCACACAGGCTGCTTTGCAACGGTGTCACCATCATTGCAGTCTCTCCTCGGTTTCATACCTAAAACTCCATTTGAATCCAAATTCTCAGCTGGTCGCTCTCAGCTGCCCAGCAGCACAGTGAGTACAGCACGAACGTTTGGCTTCTGCTCCCACAGCAGAAGAGCCAGGATTGAAAGCTTGTGCTGGACCTGTTCAGCACACAATCACCTTTACATTGGTGCATCCATCGTTGCTTTCACTGCTCCCTTTCATACAGGAAAAGCATTTGAATGGAATCAGTTCAGAGCCTGCTCTCTGCTGCGCAGCAACACAGTCAGCACAGAATGAACAGTGGCATCTGCTCCCACAGCAGAAGAACCAGCAGGGAAAGCTAGTGCTGGGCCTCTTCAGCACACAGGCTGCTTTGCAACGGTGTCACCATCATTGCAGTCTCTCCTCGGTTTCATACCTAAAACTCCATTTGAATCCAAATTCTCAGCTGGTCTCTCTCAGCTGCAGGCAGCACAGTGAGTACAGCACGAACGTTTGGCTTCTGCTCCCACAGCAGAAGAGCCAGGATTGAAAGCTTGTGCTGGACCTGTTCAGCACACAATCACCTTTACATTGGTGCATCCATCGTTGCTTTCACTGCTGCCCTTCATACAGGAAAAGCATTTGAATGGAATCAGTTCAGAGCCTGCTCTCTGCTGCGCAGCAACACAGTCAGCACAGAATGAACAGTGGCATCTGCTCCCACAGCAGAAGAACCAGCAGGGAAAGCTAGTGCTGGGCCTCTTCAGCACACAGGCTGCTTTGCAACGGTGTCACCATCATTGCAGTCTCTCCTCGGTTTCATACCTAAAACTCCATTTGAATCCAAATTCTCAGCTGGTCGCTCTCAGCTGCCCAGCAGCACAGTGAGTACAGCACGAACGTTTGGCTTCTGCTCCCACAGCAGAAGAGCCAGGATTGAAAGCTTGTGCTGGACCTGTTCAGCACACAATCACCTTTACATTGGTGCATCCATCGTTGCTTTCACTGCTCCCTTTCATACAGGAAAAGCATTTGAATGGAATCAGTTCAGAGCCTGCTCTCTGCTGGCAGCAACACAGTCAGCACAGAATGAACAGTGGCATCTGCTCCCACAGCAGAAGAACCAGCAGGGAAAGCTAGTGCTGGGCCTCTTCAGCACACAGGCTGCTTTGCAACGGTGTCACCATCATTGCAGTCTCTCCTCGGTTTCATACCTAAAACTCCATTTGAATCCAAATTCTCAGCTGGTCGCTCTCAGCTGCCCAGCAGCACAGTGAGTACAGCACGAACGTTTGGCTTCTGCTCCCACAGCAGAAGAGCCAGGATTGAAAGCTTGTGCTGGACCTGTTCAGCACACAATCACCTTTACATTGGTGCATCCATCGTTGCTTTCACTGCTCCCTTTCATACAGGAAAAGCATTTGAATGGAATCAGTTCAGAGCCTGCTCTCTGCTGCGCAGCAACACAGTCAGCACAGAATGAACAGTGGCATCTGCTCCCACAGCAGAAGAACCAGCAGGGAAAGCTAGTGCTGGGCCTCTTCAGCACACAGGCTGCTTTGCAACGGTGTCACCATCATTGCAGTCTCTCCTCGGTTTCATACCTAAAACTCCATTTGAATCCAAATTCTCAGCTGGTCGCTCTCAGCTGCCCAGCAGCACAGTGAGTACAGCACGAACGTTTGGCTTCTGCTCCCACAGCAGAAGAGCCAGGATTGAAAGCTTGTGCTGGACCTGTTCAGCACACAATCACCTTTACATTGGTGCATCCATCGTTGCTTTCACTGCTCCCTTTCATACAGGAAAAGCATTTGAATGGAATCAGTTCAGAGCCTGCTCTCTGCTGCGCAGCAACACAGTCAGCACAGAATGACTGTTCAGCACACAATCACCTTTACATTGGTGCATCCATCGTTGCTTTCACTGCTCCCTTTCATACAGGAAAAGCATTTGAATGGAATCAGTTCAGAGCCTGCTCTCTGCTGGCAGCAACACAGTCAGCACAGAATGAACAGTGGCATCTGCTCCCACAGCAGAAGAACCAGCAGGGAAAGCTAGTGCTGGGCCTCTTCAGCACACAGGCTGCTTTGCAACGGTGTCACCATCATTGCAGTCTCTCCTCGGTTTCATACCTAAAACTCCATTTGAATCCAAATTCTCAGCTGGTCGCTCTCAGCTGCCCAGCAGCACAGTGAGTACAGCACGAACGTTTGGCTTCTGCTCCCACAGCAGAAGAGCCAGGATTGAAAGCTTGTGCTGGACCTGTTCAGCACACAATCACCTTTACATTGGTGCATCCATCGTTGCTTTCACTGCTCCCTTTCATACAGGAAAAGCATTTGAATGGAATCAGTTCAGAGCCTGCTCTCTGCTGGCAGCAACACAGTCAGCCAGAATGAACAGTGGCATCTGCTCCCACAGCAGAAGAACCAGCAGGGAAAGCTAGTGCTGGGCCTCTTCAGCACACAGGCTGCTTTGCAACGGTGTCACCATCATTGCAGTCTCTCCTCGGTTTCATACCTAAAACTCCATTTGAATCCAAATTCTCAGCTGGTCGCTCTCAGCTGCCCAGCAGCACAGTGAGTACAGCACGAACGTTTGGCTTCTGCTCCCACAGCAGAAGAGCCAGGATTGAAAGCTTGTGCTGGACCTGTTCAGCACACAATCACCTTTACATTGGTGCATCCATCGTTGCTTTCACTGCTCCCTTTCATACAGGAAAAGCATTTGAATGGAATCAGTTCAGAGCCTGCTCTCTGCTGCGCAGCAACACAGTCAGCACAGAATGAACAGTGGCATCTGCTCCCACAGCAGAAGAACCAGCAGGGAAAGCTAGTGCTGGGCCTCTTCAGCACACAGGCTGCTTTGCAACGGTGTCACCATCATTGCAGTCTCTCCTCGGTTTCATACCTAAAACTCCATTTGAATCCAAATTCTCAGCTGGTCGCTCTCAGCTGCCCAGCAGCACAGTGAGTACAGCACGAACGTTTGGCTTCTGCTCCCACAGCAGAAGAGCCAGGATTGAAAGCTTGTGCTGGACCTGTTCAGCACACAATCACCTTTACATTGGTGCATCCATCGTTGCTTTCACTGCTCCCTTTCATACAGGAAAAGCATTTGAATGGAATCAGTTCAGAGCCTGCTCTCTGCTGGCAGCAACACAGTCAGCACAGAATGAACAGTGGCATCTGCTCCCACAGCAGAAGAACCAGCAGGGAAAGCTAGTGCTGGGCCTCTTCAGCACACAGGCTGCTTTGCAACGGTGTCACCATCATTGCAGTCTCTCCTCGGTTTCATACCTAAAACTCCATTTGAATCCAAATTCTCAGCTGGTCGCTCTCAGCTGCCCAGCAGCACAGTGAGTACAGCACGAACGTTTGGCTTCTGCTCCCACAGCAGAAGAGCCAGGAGGAAAAGCTTGTGCTGGACCTGTTCAGCACACAATCACCTTTACATTGGTGCATCCATCGTTGCTTTCACTGCTCCCTTTCATACAGGAAAAGCATTTGAATGGAATCAGTTCAGAGCCTGCTCTCTGCTGGCAGCAACACAGTCAGCACAGAATGAACAGTGGCATCTGCTCCCACAGCAGAAGAACCAGCAGGGAAAGCTAGTGCTGGGCTCTTCAG
>NW_026915573.1:0-4383 GCF_034315485.1 Pezoporus occidentalis
CTCTATGACTCTATGACTCCTATATGACTCCTCTATGACTCCTCTATGACTCCTCTATGACTCCTCTATGACTCCTCTATGACTCCTCTATGACTCCTCTATGACAGAATGACTCCTCTATGACTCCTCTATGACAGTATGACCCCTCTATGACTCCTCTATGACTCCTCTATGACTCCTGTATGACTCCTGTATGACTCCTCTATGACTCCTCTATGAGTCCTCTATGACTCCTCTATGACTCCTCTATGACTCCTCTATGACAGTATGACTCCTCTATGACTCCTCTAAGTATGACTCCTCTATGACTCCTCTATGACAGTATGACTCCTCTCTGACTCCTCTAAGTATAACTCCTCTATGACTCCTCTATGACTCCTCTATGACAGTATGACTCCTATATGACTCCTCTATGACTCCTCTATGACTCCTCTATGACTCCACTATGACTCCACTATGACAGTATGACTCCTCTATGACTCCTCTATGACAGTATGACTACTGTATGACTCCTCTATGACTCCTCTATGACTCCTCTATGACTCCTCTATGACAGTATGACTCGACTCCTCTATGACTCCTCTATGACTCCTCTATGACTCGTCTATGACTCCTCTATGACTCCTCTATAACTCCTCTATGACAGTATGACTCCTCTATGACTCCTCTATGACTCCTCTATGACTCCTCTATGACACCTCTATGACTCCTCTATGACTCCTCTATGACAGTATGACTCCTCTATGACTCCTCTATGACTGCTCTATGACTCCTCTATGACTCCTCTATGACTCCTCTATGACTCCTCTATGACTCCTCTATGACTCCTCTATGACTCCTCTATGACTCCTCTATGACTTCTCTATGACTCCTCTATGACTCCACTATGACTCCTCTATGACTCCTCTATGACTCCTCTATGACTCCTCTATGAGAGTATGACTCCTGTATGACTCCTCTATGATTCCTCTATGACTCCTCTATGACTCCTGTATGACTCCTGTATGACTCCTCTATGACAGTATGACTCCTCTATGACTCCTCTATGACTCCTCTATGACCCTATGACTCCTCTATGACTCCTCTATGACTCCTCTATGACTCCTCTATGACAGTATGACTACTCTATTACTCCTCTATGACAGTATGACTCCTCTATGACTCCTCTATGACACCTCTATGAGAGTATGACTCCTCTATGACTCCTCTATGACTCCTCTATGATTCCCCTATGACTCCTCTATGACAGTATGACTCCTCTATGACTCCGCTATGACTCCTCTATGACTCCTCTATGACTCCTCTATGACTCCTCTATGACTCCTCTATGACTCCTCTATGACTCCTCTATGACTCCTCTATGACTCCTCTATGACTCCTCTATGACTCCTCTATGACTCCTCTATGACAGTATGACTCCTCTATGACTCCTCTACGACTCCTCTACGACTCCTCTATGACTCCTCTATGACTCCTCTATGACTCCTCTATGACTCCTCTATGAAAGTATGACTCCTCTATGACTCCTCTATGACAGTATGACTCCTCTATAATTCCTCCAAGTATGACTCCTCTATGACTCCTGTATGACTCCTCTATGACAGTATGACTCCTCTATGACTCCTCTATGACTCCTCTATGACTCCTCTATGACTCCTCTATGACAGTATGACTCATCTATGACTCCTCTATGACTCCTCTATGACTCCTCTATGACTCCTCTATGACTCCTCTATGACTCCTCTATGACTCCTCTATGACTCCTCTATGACTCCTCTATGACTCCTCTATGACTCCTCTATGACTCCTCTATGACTCCTCTATGACTCCTCTATGACTCCTCTATGACTCCTCTATGACTCCTCTATGACTCCTCTATGACTCCTCTATGACTCCTCTATGACTCCTCTATGACTCCTCTATGACTCCTCTATGACTCCTCTATGACTCCTCTATGACTCCTCTATGACTCCTCTATGACTCCTCTATGACTCCTCTATGACAGTATGACTCCTCTATGACTCCTCTATGACTCCTCTATGACTCCTCTATGACTCCTCTATGACTCCTCTATGACTCCTCTATGACTCCTCTATGACTCCTCTATGACTCCTCTATGACTCCTCTATGACTCCTCTATGACTCCTCTATGACAGTATGACTACTCTATGACTCCTCTATGACTCCTCTATGACTCCTCTATGACTCCTCTATGACTCCTCTATGAGTCCTCTATGAGAGTATGACTCCTCTATGACTCCTCTATGACTCATCTATGACTCCTCTATGACTCCTCTATGACAGTATGACTCCTCTATGACTCCTCTATGACTCCTCTATGACTCCTCCATGAGAGTATGACTCCTCTATGACTCCTCTATGAGAGTATGACTCCTCTATGACTCCTCTATGACAGTATGACTCCTCTATGACTCCTGTATGACTCCTCTATGACTCCTCTATGACTCCTCTATGACTCCTCTATGACTCCTCTATGACTCCTCTATGACTCCTCTATGACTCCTCTATGACTCCTCTATGACTCCTCTATGACTCCTCTATGACTCCTCTATGACTCCTCTATGACTCCTCTATGACTCCTCTATGACTCCTCTATGACTCCTCTATGACTCCTCTATGACTCCTCTATGACTCCTCTATGACTCCTCTATGACTCCTCTATGACTCCTCTATGACTCCTCTATGACTCCTCTATGACAGTATGACTCCTCTATGACTCCTCTATGACTCCTCTATGACTCCTCTATGACTCCTCTATGACTCCTCTATGACAGTATGACTCCTCTATGACTCCTCTATGACTCCTCTATGACTCCTCTATGACTCCTCTATGACTCCTCTATGACTCCTCTATGACTCCTCTATGACTCCTCTATGACTCCTCTATGACTCCTCTATGACTCCTCTATGACAGTATGACTCCTCTATGACTCCTCTATGACTCCACTATGACTCCTCTATGACTCCTCTATGACTCCTCTATGACTCCTCTATGACTCCTCTAAGTATGACTCCTCTATGACTCCTCTATGAGTCCTCTATGACTCCTCTATGACAATATGACTCCTCTATGACTCCTCTATGACAGTATGACTCCTCTATAATTCCTCCAAGTATGACTCCTCTATGACTCCTCTATGATGACAGTATGACTCCTCTATGACAGTATGACTCCTCTATGACTCCTCTATGACTCCTCTATGACTCATCTATGACTCATCTATGACTCCTCTATGACTCCTCTATGACTCATCTATGACTCCTCTATGACTCCTCTATGACAGTATGACTCCTCTATGACTCCTCTATGACTCCTCTATGACTCCTCTATGACTCCTCTATGACTCCTCTATGACTCCTCTATGACAGTATGACTCCTCTATGACTCCTCTATGACTCCTCTATGACTCCTCTATGACTCCTCTATGACAGTATGACTCCTCTATGACTCCTCTATGACTCCTCTATGACTCCTCTCTATGACTCCTCTATGACTCCTCTATGACTCCTCTATGACTCCTCTATGACTCCTCTATGACTCCTCTATGACAGTATGACTCCTCTATGACTCCTCTATGACTCCTCTATGACTCCTCTATGACTCCTCTATGACTCCTCTATGACTCCTCTATGACTCCTCTATGACTCCTCTATGACTCCTCTATGACTCCTCTATGACTCCTCTATGACTCCTCTATGACTCCTCTATGACTCCTCTATGACTCCTCTATGACTCCTCTATGACTCCTCTATGACTCCTCTATGACTCCTCTATGACTCCTCTATGACTCCTCTATCACAGTATGACTCCTCTATGACAGTATGACTCCTCTATGACTCCTCTATGACTCCTCTATGACTCCTCTATGACTCCTCTATGACTCCTCTATGACTCCTCTATGACTCCTCTATGACTCCTATGACAGTATGACTCCTCTATGACTATGACTCCTCTATGACTCCTCTATGACTCCTCTATGACTCCTCTATGACTCCTCTATGACTCCTCTATGACTCCTCTATGACTCCTCTATGACTCCTCTATGACTCCTCTATGACTCCTCTATGACTCCTCTATGACTCCTCTATGACTCCTCTATGACTCCTCTATGACTCCTCTATGACTCCTCTATGACTCCTCTATGACTCCTCTATGACTCCTCTATGACAGTATGACTCCTCTATGACTCCTCTATGACTCCTCTATGACTCCTCTATGACTCCTCTATGACTCCTCTATGACAGTATGACTCCTCTATGACTCCTCTATGACTCCTCTATGACTCCTCTATGACAGTATGACCCCATGACTCCTCTATGACTCCTCTATGACTCCTCTATGACTCCTCTATGACAGTATGA
>NW_026915574.1:5000-6922 GCF_034315485.1 Pezoporus occidentalis
GTTAGGGTTAGGGTTAGGGTTAGGGTTAGGGTTGAGAACCTCTGTGGGTCATTAGAATGCTCTTGAACATGTTTTATTTTGCTCACTTTGTTACGTTTCCTCTGTTTTCCTGTATATATATATACATATAGTATTACACTCACTTTGTTACAGTTACAGGGGAGAAATGGGTTAGGGTTAGGGTTAGGGTTAGGGTTAGGGTTAGGGTTGAGTACCTCTGTGGGTCATTAGAATGCTCTTGAACATGCTTTATTTTGCTCACTTTGTTACATTTACTGTGTTTTCCTATATATCTATATATATAGTGTTGCACTCACTTTGTTACAGTTACAGGGGAGAAATGGGTTAGGGTTAGGGTTAGGGTTAGGGTTAGGGTTGGGGTTGAGAACCTCTGTGGGTCATTAGAATGCTCTTGAACATACTTTATTTTGCTCACTTTGTTACGTTTACTGTGTTTTCCTATATATCTAGATATATAGTATTACACTCGCTTTGTTACAGTTAGAGGGGAGAAATGGGGTAGGGTTAGGTTTAGGGTTAGGGTTAGGGTTAGGGTTAGGGTTAGGGTTGAGAACCTCTGTGGGTCATTAGAATCCTCTTGAACATGCTTTATTTTGATCACTTTGTTACGTTTCCTCTGTTTTCCTGTATATATATATACATATAGTATTACACTCACTTTGTTACAGTTACAGGGGAGAAATGGGTTAGGGTTAGGGTTAGGTTTAGGGTTAGGGTTAGGGTTAGGGTTAGGGTTAGGGTTGAGAACCTCTGTGGGTCATTAGAATGCTCTTGAACATGTTTTATTTTGCTCACTTTGTTACGTTTCCTCTGTTTTCCTGTATATATATATACATATAGTATTACACTCACTTTGTTACAGTTACAGGGGAGAAATGGGTTAGGGTTAGTGTTAGGGTTAGGGTTAGGGTTAGGGTTGAGTACCTCTGTGGGTCATTAGAATGCTCTTGAACATGCTTTATTTTGCTCACTTTGTTACATTTACTGTGTTTTCCTATATATCTATATATATAGTGTTGCACTCACTTTGTTACAGTTACAGGGGAGAAATGGGTTAGGGTTAGGGTTAGGGTTAGGGTTAGGGTTGGGGTTGAGAACCTCTGTGGGTCATTAGAATGCTCTTGAACATACTTTATTTTGCTCACTTTGTTACGTTTACTGTGTTTTCCTATATATCTAGATATATAGTATTACACTCGCTTTGTTACAGTTAGAGGGGAGAAATGGGGTAGGGTTAGGTTTACGGTTAGGGTTAGGGTTAGGGTTAGGGTTAGGGTTGAGAACCTCTGTGGGTCATTAGAATCCTCTTGAACATGCTTTATTTTGATCACTTTGTTACGTTTCCTCTGTTTTCCTGTATATATATATACATATAGTATTACACTCACTTTGTTACAGTTACAGGGGAGAAATGGGTTAGGGTTAGGGTTAGGTTTAGGGTTAGGGTTAGGGTTAGGGTTAGGGTTGAGAACCTCTGTGGGTCATTAGAATGCTCTTGAACATGTTTTATTTTGCTCACTTTGTTACGTTTCCTCTGTTTTCCTGTATATATATATACATATAGTATTACACTCACTTTGTTACAGTTACAGGGGAGAAATGGGTTATGGGGTTAGGGTTAGGGTTAGGGTTAGGGTTGAGTACCTCTGTGGGTCATTAGAATGCTCTTGAACATGCTTTATTTTGCTCACTTTGTTACATTTACTGTGTTTTCCTATATATCTATATATATAGTGTTGCACTCACTTTGTTACAGTTACAGGGGAGAAATGGGTTAGGGTTAGGGTTAGGGTTAGGGTTAGGGTTGGGGTTGAGAACCTCTGTGGGTCATTAGAATGCTCTTGAACATACTTTATTTTGCTCACTTTGTTACGTTTACTGTGTTTTCCTATATATCTAGA
>NW_026915576.1:0-5641 GCF_034315485.1 Pezoporus occidentalis
GAAAGCTAGCGCTGGGCCTCTTCAGCACACAGGCTGCTTTGCAACGGTGTCACCATCATTGAAGTCTCTCCTCGGTTTCATACCTAAAACTCCATTTGAATCCAAATTCTCAGCTGGTCGCTGTCAGCTGCCCAGCAGCACAGTGAGTACAGCACGAACGTTTGGCTTCTGCTCCCACAGCAGAAGAGCCAGGAGGGAAAGCTTGTGCTGGACCTGTTCAGCACACAATCACCTTTACATTGGTGCATCCATCGTTGCTTTCACTGCTCCCTTTCATACAGGAAAAGCATTTGAATGGAATCAGTTCAGAGCCTGCTCTCTGCTGCGCAGCAACACAGTCAGCACAGAATGAACAGTGGCATCTGCTCCCACAGCAGAAGAACCAGCAGGGAAAGCTAGTGCTGGGCCTCTTCAGCACACAGGCTGCTTTGCAACGGTGTCACCATCATTGCAGTCTCTCCTCGGTTTCATACCTAAAAGTCCATTTGAATCCAAATTCTCAGCTGGTCGCTCTCAGCTGCAGGCAGCACAGTGAGTACAGCACGAACGTTTGGCCTCTGCTCCCACAGCAGAAGTGTCAGGATTGAAAGCTTGTGCTGGACCTGTTCAGCACACAATCACCTTTACATTGGTGCATCCATCGTTGCTTTCACTGCTCCCTTTCATACAGGAAAAGCATTTGAATGGAATCAGTTCAGAGCCTGCTCTCTGCTGGCAGCAACACAGTCAGCACAGAAAGAACAGTGGCATCTGCTCCCACAGCAGAAGAACCAGCAGGGAAAGCTAGTGCTGGGCCTCTTCAGCACACAGGCTGCTTTGCAACGGTGTCACCATCATTGCAGTCTCTCCTCGGTTTCATACCTAAAACTCCATTTGAATCCAAATTCTCAGCTGGTCGCTCTCAGCTGCAGGCAGCACAGTGAGTACAGCACGAACGTTTGGCCTCTGCTCCCACAGCAGAAGTGTCAGGATTGAAAGCTTGTTCTGGACCTGTTCAGCACACAATCACCTTTACATTGGTGCATCCATCGTTGCTTTCATTGCTCCCTTTCATACAGGAAAAGCATTTGAATGGAATCAGTTCAGAGCCTGCTCTCTGCTGCGCAGCAACACTCTGCTGCATCTGCTCCCACAGCAGAAGAACCAGCAGGGAAAGCTAGTGCTGGGCCTCTTCAGCACACAACACAATCAGCTAAAACAGAACCTGCAGCACAGTGAGTACAGCACGAACGTTTGGCTTCTGCTCCCACAGCAGAAGAGCCAGGAGGGAAAGCTTGTGCTGGACCTGTTCAGCACACAATCACCTTTACATTGGTGCATCCATCGTTGCTTTCACTGCTCCCTTTCATACAGGAAAAGCATTTGAATGGAATCAGTTCAGAGCCTGCTCTCTGCTGCACAGCAACACAGTCAGCACAGAATGAACAGTGGCATCTGCTCCCACAGCAGAAGAACCAGCAGGGAAAGCTAGTGCTGGGCCTCTTCAGCACACAGGCTGCTTTGCAACGGTGTCACCATCATTGCAGTCTCTCCTCGGTTTCATACCTAAAAGTCCATTTGAATCCAAATTCTCAGCTGGTCGCTCTCAGCTGCAGCCAGCACAGTGAGTACAGCACGAACATTTGGCTTCTGCTCCCACAGCAGAAGAGCCAGGATTGAAAGCTTGTGCTGGACCTGTTCAGCACACAATCACCTTTACATTGGTGCATCCATCGTTGCTTTCACTGCTCCCTTTCATACAGGAAAAGCATTTGAATGGAATCAGTTCAGAGCCTGCTCTCTGCTGGCAGCAACACAGTCAGCACAGAATGAACAGTGGCATCTGCTCCCACAGCAGAAGAACCAGCAGGGAAAGCTAGTGCTGGGCCTCTTCAGCACACAGGCTGCTTTGCAACGGTGTCACCATCATTGCAGTCTCTCCTCGGTTTCATACCTAAAACTCCATTTGAATCCAAATTCTCAGCTGGTCGCTCTCAGCTGCCCAGCAGCACAGTGAGTACAGCACGAACGTTTGGCTTCTGCTCCCACAGCAGAAGAGCCAGGATTGAAAGCTTGTGCTGGACCTGTTCAGCACACAATCACCTTTACATTGGTGCATCCATCGTTGCTTTCACTGCTCCCTTTCATACAGGAAAAGCATTTGAATGGAATCAGTTCAGAGCCTGCTCTCTGCTGGCAGCAACACAGTCAGCACAGAAAGAACAGTGGCATCTGCTCCCACAGCAGAAGAACCAGCAGGGAAAGCTAGTGCTGGGCCTCTTCAGCACACAGGCTGCTTTGCAACGGTGTCACCATCATTGCAGTCTCTCCTCGGTTTCATACCTAAAACTCCATTTGAATCCAAATTCTCAGCTGGTCGCTCTCAGCTGCAGGCAGCACAGTGAGTACAGCACGAACGTTTGGCTTCTGCTCCCACAGCAGAAGAGCCAGGATTGAAAGCTTGTGCTGGACCTGTTCAGCACACAATCACCTTTACATTGGTGCATCCATCGTTGCTTTCACTGCTCCCTTTCATACAGGAAAAGCATTTGAATGGAATCAGTTCAGAGCCTGCTCTCTGCTGCGCAGCAACACAGTCAGCACAGAAAGAACAGTGGCATCTGCTCCCACAGCAGAAGAACCAGCAGGGAAAGCTAGTGCTGGGCCTCTTCAGCACACAGGCTGCTTTGCAACGGTGTCACCATCATTGCAGTCTCTCCTCGGTTTCATACCTAAAACTCCATTTGAATCCAAATTCTCAGCTGGTCTCTCAGCTGCAGGCAGCACAGTGAGTACAGCACGAACGTTTGGCTTCTGCTCCCACAGCAGAAGAGCCAGGAGGGAAAGCTTGTGCTGGACCTGTTCAGCACACAATCACCTTTACATTGGTGCATCCATCGTTGCTTTCACTGCTCCCTTTCATACAGGAAAAGCATTTGAATGGAATCAGTTCAGAGCCTGCTCTCTGCTGCGCAGCAACACAGTCAGCACAGAAAGAACAGTGGCATCTGCTCCCACAGCAGAAGAACCAGCAGGGAAAGCTAGTGCTGGGCCTCTTCAGCACACAGGCTGCTTTGCAACGGTGTCACCATCATTGCAGTCTCTCCTCGGTTTCATACCTAAAACTCCATTTGAATCCAAATTCTCAGCTGGTCGCTCTCAGCTGCAGGCAGCACAGTGAGTACAGCACGAACGTTTGGCTTCTGCTCCCACAGCAGAAGAGCCAGGATTGAAAGCTTGTGCTGGACCTGTTCAGCACACAATCACCTTTACATTGGTGCATCCATCGTTGCTTTCACTGCTCCCTTTCATACAGGAAAAGCATTTGAATGGAATCAGTTCAGAGCCTGCTCTCTGCTGCGCAGCAACACAGTCAGCACAGAAAGAACAGTGGCATCTGCTCCCACAGCAGAAGAACCAGCAGGGAAAGCTAGTGCTGGGCCTCTTCAGCACACAGGCTGCTTTGCAACGGTGTCACCATCATTGCAGTCTCTCCTCGGTTTCATACCTAAAACTCCATTTGAATCCAAATTCTCAGCTGGTCGCTCTCAGCTGCAGGCAGCACAGTGAGTACAGCACGAACGTTTGGCTTCTGCTCCCACAGCAGAAGAGCCAGGATTGAAAGCTTGTGCTGGACCTGTTCAGCACACAATCACCTTTACATTGGTGCATCCATCGTTGCTTTCACTGCTCCCTTTCATACAGGAAAAGCATTTGAATGGAATCAGTTCAGAGCCTGCTCTCTGCTGCACAGCAACACAGTCAGCACAGAAAGAACAGTGGCATCTGCTCCCACAGCAGAAGAACCAGCAGGGAAAGCTAGTGCTGGGCCTCTTCAGCACACAGGCTGCTTTGCAACGGTGTCACCATCATTGCAGTCTCTCCTCGGTTTCATACCTAAAACTCCATTTGAATCCAAATTCTCAGCTGGTCTCTCTCAGCTGCAGGCAGCACAGTGAGTACAGCACGAACGTTTGGCTTCTGCTCCCACAGCAGAAGAGCCAGGATTGAAAGCTTGTGCTGGACCTGTTCAGCACACAATCACCTTTACATTGGTGCATCCATCGTTGCTTTCACTGCTCCCTTTCATACAGGAAAAGCATTTGAATGGAATCAGTTCAGAGCCTGCTCTCTGCTGGCAGCAACACTGTCAGCACAGAATGAACAGTGGCATCTGCTCCCACAGCAGAAGAACCAGCAGGGAAAGCTAGTGCTGGGCCTCTTCAGCACACAGGCTGCTTTGCAACGGTGTCACCATCATTGCAGTCTCTCCTCGGTTTCATACCTAAAACTCCATTTGAATCCAAATTCTCAGCTGGTCGCTCTCAGCTGCAGGCAGCACAGTGAGTACAGCACGAACGTTTGGCCTCTGCTCCCACAGCAGAAGAGCCAGGATTGAAAGCTTGTGCTGGACCTGTTCAGCACACAATCACCTTTACATTGGTGCATCCATCGTTGCTTTCACTGCTCCCTTTCATACAGGAAAAGCATTTGAATGGAATCAGTTCAGAGCCTGCTCTCTGCTGCGCAGCAACACAGTCAGCACAGAAAGAACAGTGGCATCTGCTCCCACAGCAGAAGAACCAGCAGGGAAAGCTAGTGCTGGGCCTCTTCAGCACACAGGCTGCTTTGCAACGGTGTCACCATCATTGCAGTCTCTCCTCGGTTTCATACCTAAAACTCCATTTGAATCCAAATTCTCAGCTGGTCGCTCTCAGCTGCAGGCAGCACAGTGAGTACAGCACGAACGTTTGGCCTTCTGCTCCCACAGCAGAAGAGCCAGGATTGAAAGCTTGTGCTGGACCTGTTCAGCACACAATCACCTTTACATTGGTGCATCCATCGTTGCTTTCACTGCTCCCTTTCATACAGGAAAAGCATTTGAATGGAATCAGTTCAGAGCCTGCTCTCTGCTGCGCAGCAACACAGTCAGCACAGAATGAACAGTGGCATCTGCTCCCACAGCAGAAGAACCAGCAGGGAAAGCTAGTGCTGGGCCTCTTCAGCACACAGGCTGCTTTGCAACGGTGTCACCATCATTGCAGTCTCTCCTCGGTTTCATACCTAAAACTCCATTTGAATCCAAATTCTCAGCTGGTCTCTCTCAGCTGCAGGCAGCACAGTGAGTACAGCACGAACGTTTGGCTTCTGCTCCCACAGCAGAAGAGCCAGGATTGAAAGCTTGTGCTGGACCTGTTCAGCACACAATCACCTTTACATTGGTGCATCCATCGTTGCTTTCACTGCTCCCTTTCATACAGGAAAAGCATTTGAATGGAATCAGTTCAGAGCCTGCTCTCTGCTGCGCAGCAACACAGTCAGCACAGAAAGAACAGTGGCATCTGCTCCCACAGCAGAAGAACCAGCAGGGAAAGCTAGTGCTGGGCCTCTTCAGCACACAGGCTGCTTTGCAACGGTGTCACCATCATTGCAGTCTCTCCTCGGTTTCATACCTAAAACTCCATTTGAATCCAAATTCTCAGCTGGTCGCTTCAGCTGCCCAGCAGCACAGTGAGTACAGCACGAACGTTTGGCTTCTGCTCCCACAGCAGAAGAGCCAGGAGGGGAAAGCTTGTGCTGAGCAGGGAAAGCTAGTGCTGGGCCTCTTCAGCACACAGGCTGCTTTGCAACGGTGTCACCATCATTGCAGTCTCTCATCGGT
>NW_026915577.1:7500-11046 GCF_034315485.1 Pezoporus occidentalis
GAAAACAGAGGAAACGTAACAAAGTGATCAAAATAAAGCATGTTCAAGAGCATTCTAATGACCCACAGAGGTTCTCAACCCTAACCCTAACCCTAACCCTAACCCTAACCCTAACCCTAACCCTAACCCTAACCCATTTCTCCCCTGTAACTGTAACAAAGTGAGTGTAATACTATATATATATATATATAGGAAAACACAGTAAATGTAACAAAGTGATCAAAATAAAGCATGTTCAAGAGCATTCTAATGACCCACAGAGGTTCTCAACCCTAACCCTAACCCTAACACTAACCCTAACCCTCACACTAACCCTAACCCATTTCTCCCCACTAACTGTAACAAAGTGAGTGTAATACTATATATATAGATATATAGGAAAACACAGTAAACGTAACAAAGTGAGCAAAATAAAGCATGTTCAAGAGCATTCTAATGACCCACAGAGGTTCTCAACCCTAACCCTAACCCTAACCCTAACCCTAACTAACCTAACCCATTTCTCCCCTGTAACTGTAACAAAGTGAGTGTAATACTATATATATATATATATAGGAAAACACAGTAAACGTAACAAAGTGAGCAAAATAAAACATGTTCAAGAGCATTCTAATGACCCACAGAGGTCAACCCTAACTCAACCCTAACCCTAACCCTAACCCTAACCCTAACCCTACTAACCCTAACCCATTTCTCCCCTGTAACTGTAACAAAGTGAGTGTAATACTATATGTATATATATATACAGGAAAACAGAGGAAACGTAACAAAGTGAGCAAAATAAAGCATGTTCAAGAGCATTCTAATGACCCACAGAGGTTCTCAACCCTAACCCTAACCCTAACCCTAACCCTAACCTAACCCTAACCCTAACCCATTTCTCCCCTGTAACTGTAACAAAGTGAGTGTAATACTATATGTATATATATATACAGGAAAACAGAGAAACGTAACAAAGTGATCAAAATAAAGCATGTTCAAGAGGATTCTAATGACCCACAGAGGTTCTCAACCCTAACCCTAACCCTAACCCTAACCCTAACCGTAAACCTAACCCTACCCCATTTCTCCCCTCTAACTGTAACAAAGCGAGTGTAATACTATATATATAGATATATAGGAAAACACAGTAAACGTAACAAAGTGAGCAAAATAAAGTATGTTCAAGAGCATTCTAATGACCCACAGAGGTTCTCAACCCCAACCCTAACCCTAACCCTAACCCTAACCCTAACCCATTTCTCCCCTGTAACTGTAACAAAGTGAGTGCAACACTATATATATAGATATATAGGAAAACACAGTAAATGTAACAAAGTGAGCAAAATAAAGCATGTTCAAGAGCATTCTAATGACCCACAGAGGTACTCAACCCTAACCCTAACCCTAACCCTAACACTAACCCTAACCCATTTCTCCCCTGTAACTGTAACAAAGTGAGTGTAATACTATATGTATATATATATACAGGAAAACAGAGGAAACGTAACAAAGTGAGCAAAATAAAACATGTTCAAGAGCATTCTAATGACCCACAGAGGTTCTCAACCCTAACCCTAACCCTAACCCTAACCCTAACCCTAAACCTAACCCTAACCCTAACCTCCCCTGTAACTGTAACAAAGTGAGTGTAATACTATATGTATATATATATACAGGAAAACAGAGGAAACGTAACAAAGTGATCAAAATAAAGCATGTTCAAGAGGATTCTAATGACCCACAGAGGTTCTCAACCCTAACCCTAACCCTAACCCTAACCCTAACCCTAACCGTAAACCTAACCCTACCCCATTTCTCCCCTCTAACTGTAACAAAGCGAGTGTAATACTATATATATATATATATAGGAAAACACATTAAATGTAACAAAGTGAGCAAAATAAAGCATGTTCAAGTGCATTCTAATTACCCACAGAGGTTCTCAACCCTAACCAACCCTAACCCTAACCCTAACCCTAACCCTAACCCATTTCTCCCCTGTAACTGTAACAAAGTGAGTGTAATACTATATATATATATATATAGGAAAACACAGTAAATGTAACAAAGTGAGCAAAATAAAGCATGTTCAAGAGCATTCTAATGACCCACAGAGGTTCTCAACCCTAACCCTAACCCTAACCCTAACCCTAACCCTAACCCTAACCCTAACCCTAACCCATTTCTCCCCTGTAACTGTAACAAAGTGAGTGTAATACTATATGTATATATATATACAGGAAAACAGAGGAAACGTAACAAAGTGAGCAAAATAAAGCATGTTCAAGAGCATTCTAATGACCCACAGAGGTCAACCCTAACCCTAACCCTAACCCTAACCCTAACCCTAACCGTAAACCTAACCCTAACCCATTTCTCCCCTGTAACTGTAACAAAGTGAGTGTAATACTATATATATATATATATAGGAAAACACAGTAAACGTAACAAAGTGAGCAAAATAAAGCATGTTCAAGAGCATTCTAATGACCCACAGAGGTTCTCAACCCTAACCCTAACCCTAACCCTAACCCTAACCCTAACCCTAACCCATTTCTCCCCTGTAACTGTAACAAAGTGAGTGTAATACTATATATATATATATATAGGAAAACACAGTAAACGTAACAAAGTGAGCAAAATAAAGCATGTTCAAGAGCATTCTAATGACCCACAGAGGTCTCAACCCTAACCCAACCCTAACCCTAACCCTAACCCTAACCTAACCCTAACCCTAACCCATTTCTCCCCTGTAACTGTAACAAAGTGAGTGTAATACTATATATATATATATATATAGGAAAACACAGTAAACGTAACAAAGTGAGCAAAATAAAACATGTTCAAGAGCATTCTAATGACCCACAGAGGTTCTCAACCCTAACCCTAACCCTAACCCTAACCCTAACCTAACCCTAACCCTAACCCATTTCTCCCCTGTAACTGTAACAAAGTGAGTGTAATACTATATGTATATATATATACAGGAAAACAGAGGAAACGTAACAAAGTGATCAAAATAAAGCATGTTCAAGAGGATTCTAATGACCCACAGAGGTTCTCAACCCTAACCCTAACCCTAACCCTAACCCTAACCCTAACCCTAACCCTAACCCCTAACCCATTTCTCCCCTCTAACTGTAACAAAGCGAGTGTAATACTATATATCTAGATATATAGGAAAACACAGTAAACGTAACAAAGTGAGCAAAATAAAGTATGTTCAAGAGCATTCTAATGACCCACAGAGGTTCTCAACCCCAACCCTAACCCTAACCCTAACCCTAACCCTAACCCATTTCTCCCCTGTAACTGTAACAAAGTGAGTGCAACACTATATATATATATATATAGGAAAACACAGTAAATGTAACAAAGTGAGCAAAATAAAGCATGTTCAAGAGCATTCTAATGACCCACAGAGGTCTCAACCCTCAACCCTAACCCTAACCCTAACCCTAACACTAACCCTAACCCATTTCTCCCCTGTAACTGTAACAAAGTGAGTGTAATACTATATGTATATATATATACAGGAAAACAGAGGAAACATAACAAAGTGAG
>NW_026915578.1:0-3437 GCF_034315485.1 Pezoporus occidentalis
CCTCTATGAATCCTCTATGACAGTATGACTCCTCTATGACTCCTCTATGACTCCTCTATGACTCCTCTATGACTCCTCTATGACTCCTCTATGACTCCTCTATGACTCCTCTATGACTCCTCTATGACTCCTCTATGACTCCTCTATGACAGTATGACTCCTCTATGACTCCTCTATGACAGTATGACTCCTCTATGACTCCTCTATGACAGTATGACTCCTCTATGACTCCTCTATGACAGTATGACTCCTCTATGACTCCTCTATGACAGTATGACTCCTCTATGACTCCTCTATGACAGTATGACTCCTCTATGACTCCTCTATGACAGTATGACTCCTCTATGACTCCTCTATGACTCCTCTATGACAGTATGACTCCTCTATGACTCCTCTATAACTCCTCTATGACTCCTCTATGACTCCTCTATGACTCATCTATGACAGTATGACTCCTCTATGACTCCTCTATGACAGTATGACTCCTCTATGACTCCTCTATGACAGTATGACTCCTCTATGACTCCTCTATGACAGTATGACTCCTCTATGACTCCTCTATGACAGTATGACTCCTCTATGACTCCTCTATGACAGTATGACTCCTCTATGACTCCTCTATGACTCCTCTATGACTCCTCTATGACTCCTCTATGACTCCTCTATGACTCCTCTATGACTCCTCTATGACTCCTCTATGACTCCTCTATGACTCCTCTATGACTCCTCTATGACTCCTCTATGACTCCTCTATGACTCCTCTGTGACAGTATGACTCCTCTATGACTCCTCTGTGACAGTATGACTCCTCTATGACTCCTCTGTGACAGTATGACTCCTCTATGACTCCTCTATGACTCCTCTATGACTCCTCTATGACTCCTCTATGACTCCTCTATGACTCCTCTATGACTCCTCTATGACTCCTCTATGACTCCTCTATGACTCCTCTATGACTCCTCTATGACTCCTCTATGACAGTATGACTCCTCTATGACTCCTCTATGACTCCAGTATGACTCCTCTATGACTCCTCTATGACAGTATGACTCCTCTATGACTCCTCTATGACTCCTCTATGACTCCTCTATGACTCCTCTATGACTCCTCTATGACTCCTCTATGACTCCTCTATGACTCCTCTATGACTCCTCTATGACTCCTCTATGACTCCTCTATGACTCCTCTATGACAGTATGACTCCTCTATGACTCCTCTATGACAGTATGACTCCTCTATGACTCCTCTATGACAGTATGACTCCTCTATGACTCCTCTATGACAGTATGACTCCTCTATGACTCCTCTATGACAGTATGTATGACTCCTCTATGACTCCTCTATGACAGTATGACTCCTCTATGACTCCTCTATGACAGTATGACTCCTCTATGACTCCTCTATGACTCCTCTATGACTCCTCTATATGACTCCTCTATGACTCCTCTATGACTCCTCTATGACTCCTCTATGACTCCTCTATGACTCCTCTATGACTCCTCTATGACTCCTCTATGACTCCTCTATGACTCCTCTATGACTCCTCTATGACTCCTCTATGACTCCTCTATGACTCCTCTATGACTCCTCTATGACTCCTCTATGACTCCTCTATGACTCCTCTATGACTCCTCTATGACTCCTCTATGACTCCTCTATGACTCCTCTATGACTCCTCTATGACTCCTCTATGACTCCTCTATGACTCCTCTATGACTCCTCTATGACTCCTCTATGACTCCTCTATGACTCCTCTATGACAGACCGCTATGACTCCTCTATGACTCCTCTATGACAGTATGACTCCTCTATGACTCCTCTATGACAGTATGACTCCTCTATGACTCCTCTATGACAGTATGACTCCTCTATGACTCCTCTCTATGACTCCTCTATGACTCCTCTATGACAGTATGACTCCTCTATGACTCCTCTATGACAGTATGACTCCTCTATGACTCCTCTATGACTCCTCTATGACTCCTCTATGACTCCTCTATGACTCCTCTATGACTCCTCTATGACTCCTCTATGACTCCTCTATGACAGTATGACTCCTCTATGACTCCTCTATGACTCCTCTATGACTCCTCTATGACTCCTCTATGACTCCTCTATGACTCCTCTATGACTCCTCTATGACTCCTCTATGACTCCTCTATGACTCCTCTATGACTCCTCTATGACTCCTCTATGACTCCTCTATGACTCCTCTATGACTCCTCTATGACTCCTCTATGACTCCTCTATGACTCCTCTATGACTCTATGACTCCTCTATGACTCCTCTATGACTCCTCTATGACTCCTCTATGACTCCTCTATGACTCCTCTATGACTCCTCTATGACTCCTCTATGACTCTATGACTCCTCTATGACTCCTCTATGACTCCTCTATGACTCCAGTATGACTCCTGACAGTATGACTCCTCTATGACTCCTCTATGACTCCTCTATGACTCCTCTATGACTCCTCTATGACAGTATGACTCCTCTATGACTCCTCTATGACAGTATGACTCCTCTATGACTCCTCTATGACTCCTCTATGACTCCTCTATGACTCCAGTATGACTCCTCTATGACTCCTCTATGACTCCTCTATG
This sequence comes from Pezoporus occidentalis, assembly GCF_034315485.1. Taxonomy (NCBI): domain Eukaryota; kingdom Metazoa; phylum Chordata; class Aves; order Psittaciformes; family Psittacidae; genus Pezoporus; species Pezoporus occidentalis. The sequence continues at coordinate 2,607 of NW_026915578.1, forward strand.
ACTCCTCTATGACTCCTCTATGACTCCTCTATGACTCCTCTATGACTCCTCTATGACTCCTCTATGACTCCTCTATGACTCCTCTATGACTCCTCTATGACTCCTCTATGACTCCTCTATGACTCCTCTATGACTCCTCTATGACTCCTCTATGACTCCAGTATGACTCCTCTATGACTCCTCTATGACTCCTCTATGACTCCTCTATGACTCCTCTATGACTCCTCTATGACTCCTCTATGACTCCTCTATGACTCCTCTATGACTCCTCTATGACTCCTCTATGACAGTATGACTCCTCTATGACTCCTCTATGACAGTATGACTCCTCTATGACTCCTCTATGACAGTATGACTCCTCTATGACTCCTCTATGACAGTATGACTCCTCTATGACTCCTCTATGACTACGACTCCTCTATGACTCCTCTATGACTCCTCTATGACTCCTCTATGACTCCTCTATGACAGTACGACTCCTCTATGACTCCTCTATGACAGTACGACTCCTCTATGACTCCTCTATGACAGTACGACTCCTCTATGACTCCTCTATGACAGTACGACTCCTCTATGACTCCTCTATGACAGTACGACTCCTCTATGACTCCTCTATGACAGTACGACTCCTCTATGACTCCTCTATGACAGTACGACTCCTCTATGACTCCTCTATGACAGTACGACTCCTCTATGACTCCTCTATGACAGTACGACTCCTCTATGACTCCTCTATGACAGTACGACTCCTCTATGACTCCTCTATGACAGTACGACTCCTCTATGACTCCTCTATGACAGTACGACTCCTCTATGATATGACAGTACGAC
>NW_026915579.1:0-10290 GCF_034315485.1 Pezoporus occidentalis
GCCCCAGGCAGGGCGGACCAGGCCTCATCTGGACACTCACAGTCAGCAGTAAGTGGCAGTTGCATTTTGTGCCGAAGTTGTTCTGCGACATGCTTGTGTGCTGGATCAGCAGCAGCGACTTCAGTATTCCGCCTGAAATGCTGGGCTCACATACCAGCATGTTCCACATGGCCTCAGCAGTGGCGTGATGCCAGAGCTCAGAGTCAGTGGGGCCATCCTGGCCATAACAAGTTTTGTCTGGGCAGTTCTCAGAGGCCCTAGGATTCCCCTGAAGCTGAAGGGCCACGTCTATGTCACCAGTGATGGAAATACGCAGCAGGCTAGTGGTCACATCCCAAGAGTGCAGCTGCGCCATTTGGAGAAGGGTCTGCATCAGGATGTCCCGCAGCGACCTTCTGGTGACAAGCATCAGCTGCCTATAGATGATCTGCACGAGGTCGTCCACCTGGCGGAGGCAGGAGTGTGGAGCTGGGTGGAGTGCAGCCACGGCCCCTGCTGCCACCAAGAACTGCTCCTCTCCTGTCACTCCTTGCCAGCCTCAAAGGTCACCAGACATGTGCCCTGAGGGCACACGCACGGGGCAGCCCAGCTGCACACTGCTTACCTTGGTCAGCTTCAAGCACGAGTGTGCCAAGACTACCTTCAGCGTGTTGGCAATCACCTGGATGTTAGAGACTCTTTCTTGTGCCATGTTCCTCAAGACTATGAGGACTAAGTTGTACCTCTCATGTGGGAGTAAGAAGCTCCCAGTTGCCTAAGGGAGAAGGAGAAGGAAGAGTTTCACCCTGAGGGCCCTGGTGGCAGAGCAGAGCTAAGCAGCCAGGTTGGCTCTGGGCTGGCATAGCCGGGGCAGTGCTGGCCCACCCCCAGGACAAGTGCCAGCACTGGGGGCTGCTCTGGGGTGACTGCAGCCACAGGAGCATGTGTGAGAGGCTGAACTGAAATCAGGCTCCACCGTTCATTGCCTCAAAGACTGGTGTGAAAGACTGGTGTGAGGAACTCCAAAGCCCCGCAAGCCAGCCTGGAGAAGCCTCTCTCCCCCAGTCCCCAGCGCATGGGGCTAGCAGCTTTCCCCCTGCCCTCCATGGCAGCCCTGTGCTGCCTGCCTGCAGCGCACAAGGGTCCCATTTCCCGCCGCCCAGACTCCAGGGGTGCCCCACTGGCCTTTGGTGGCAGGGTGGCACTGCAGCACCCTGGCCAGGCAGCACGCTGCCCTCTGCTCCCTCCAAACCCTGGCACCAGCTAGCTGCTGGCTGGGCATTGCGGGTGTCCTGGCAGGAGAGGCCAGTCCTGGGTGCGGGGGGGGGAGGGTCTGTGTCAACTCCGTCCCTGTGTGCTCGCTCTAGCTGAAGAAAAGAACCAGATTGGAGCAGTACCTGCACCAGAGCCTGCTGTACCTGCAGAGCCCGCAGGAGCCCTTGCGCGAGGTGGCTGTCAGGTTCATTGGTGAGCCACAACCTGTCCGGGGGTCCCTCACTGTACCTCAGCAGCTTAGCCCCAGCCATGGCTACTGCCAAATCCACCGGGGAGCTGCAGAGCCCCAACTGCCCGATGTGATTGATGTGGGGCTGGGTCCCTCAAGGCCACTTCACGCTCCAGGAGCTACCCTGGGCTCAGCCTTGCCCAGCGGGTCAGTGGGGGTGAACTGGGCTGCTGGGATGGTCAGGTCAGCGGGATGTGTGACGGGCTGTGTGTGCCTAGGGCTCGCTGGGCAGCAGCTGAAGGACGGGTGCGAGGAGGAGGTCCTGGTCATTAATGAGGGTGAGTGAGGGCAGTGGGGTGCCTGTGGGTAGGAGGAAAGGGCCTGGGTAGGGAGCTATAATCCCTGTCCTGGCCTAGGAGGGCTCAGCTCCCTCTGTGGGTGACGGATGGCGTGGGCAGAGTAGAGAGATTTGAGGAGCATGTGGGACATTGGTGGGCAACACCTTCCATCTAATCCCGGTACCCCGCCTCCCTCCTGGCTGTGGGAATTGCTGTGGGGTGGGAGTGGCCCTGGCTGGAGGGACTCTGCAGATCCCCTGCAGATCTGCGATGTGACCGTGGCTCTGTTCCTTTCCATCCCAGCCCTTCAGAACATGGAGAGTGACAGCAGCCCCCGTGTCTCCTCCCTGGCGCTTGAAATGAAGCAGCTGCTGTATGATGCATGGGAAGAGCCTTCTGCCAGTTCCTTCCTGCCGGCACTGTGGCACTGCCTCCGGAGGGCAGAGAGGAGGAGGATCCCTAACCAGCTGGTCTGATCCAGGGCACTGGACTGAGCGAGCTTCCTATGAGATTCTTCCTCCAAGTGCAAGGAAACAGCAATAGATAGTTTTCTGTTGACATTTTTAATTATGTCAACATAATTTTTGAAAGAAAATTTTTATTAAATTTTCTATTGAAATCTCTTTTCTATCCAATTAAGATATATTGCTTTTTTGTTACACTGTGCACCTGCAATCGGTAGCCACAGTTCATAGTTCTTGTATCTTGGGCCTGGGACAAAGCGCCCCTCTTAAAAAGAAACAACCGATCTTTGTTGTGTTCGAAGGATCCAAGCAGAATGTCCAGGATTGGTGGCACCAAAGGCGGAGTTATTTGACAGCTTGGCCAGGTCACCAGATCCTTTCCAACGCTAACTATTCTATGATTCTGTGAGTCTATGATTTACTAAATAACGACTGAAAAAACATGCAGGAAATTAAGCAACAGTTTTCCTAACTGGCATCTGTGATCATCAGGACACTCCTGTTCATCAGGAGCTGTTAACGGTCAGATGCTGAATAGAAGATGACACCTCATCTAGAAGAGGCACCTCCAGGCCAGTAAAATACATTTTGGCTTGCCCAAAAGGAGTGGCCCCATTCTCTCTTCCCAAAACGTAGGTTTTCCTGTTCTGCCACTGGGGAGAAAATGGAACCTTATCCCCAGAAATGTAAATCTTTCTTTTTATTTGGGAAAGACGTAGTCTGTCTGGGAAGATTGCAAAGCAGAGACAATTTACAGAAATAATATGTTCCACCAGCGTCTGCATGCAGGCGCGGAGCCATCTTGGGCGTGGCCTCAGGCCCGGCGGCCATTTTGTGTGTGGTGGCAAGCCCCGGGGCCATCTTGTGCGTCGCGGCGCCCGGCAGCGCGGCTCCTACTCCATTCCCTGGCGGCGTTTGGATTTCCTTGCCTAGAGGGGCTACTGCTAAGCGTGTGGGTAGAGCCGAGAACAGCTCTTTATCTGATGTCTTCTGAAAAAGCATTTTTTTCTGCTCGATACTATGTGCCTCAGCTAGGCTGGGCGTGGTTATGCCTGAGGAAGGAGCTTCCTCTCAAAGAGTGGGAGAACAACGTGCTCCAGCTGGGAGTGAAGCAGAGACATAGATCTGACTTGGAATGTTGCTTTGGCTGTTTTGTTTTCTCCTTTATTCCAGCTTATAGCTGGAAAGTTTTAGGTTTTGTTTTTTTTTGTGGCCCCACTCTGTTGTGCAAAGTGTTCTGTTTTCATGACCAAAGGCAAAAGGGATGCCAGTACTTGAAAACAACTAGTGTGTAGACACAAGGTGTAGGGGGAAGACACAAGGTGTAGGGGGTGATGCATGCTACTGGACCTGTCGTGTGGCTCTGCTGTAGTTGCAGAGTTGAAGCATTGGTTTAGGGTGTGAAAGGGCTGAGTCCATTTCCCCTTCAAGGGGTTCAGCGGTTGCATTTTTAGAGACCCTGGCATCTCTGAGAAAAGCCAGTTCTTAGTGCACAAGCATTTTCCTTGACAGCTTGTGAAAACTGCCTCCAACGCCTTGTATGTACCTTTTTGTAGGAGTTGGCCTACTCACAGGATCATGTGGTATACTGGGTGGGAATTGACTTCTAGAGGCTTCTGCTTGAACCTCGTGCTCAAAGCAGCATCAGACCAAGCTTCTTGGGGCTTTGTCCAGTCACATCTTCCTGGCATGAGACAGCGCCGTCTCTCTGGGCAACCTGTTCATCTCTTTGCTGTCCTTATGAGGAGAAAGGCTTTTCCTTATTTCCAGTCTGAATGTCTCCCAATGCCTCTTGTCTGTCATTATCCCACCATGCACTGCTGTGAAGAAACTAGCTCTGTCTTCATGTGCTCCTGTAGGTAGTAGAAGGCTGCTGTGAGGTCTGCACTAAAGCTTTCTCCTCTACAGGCTGAATGAATGTCTTTCCCTCAGCCTCCTCTGAGGACTTGGATGATCCTAAGTTCCTTTCCAACCTGAACCGTTCAGTGAAATTCTAGCTGTTAATGAAAAGAAGAAATAAGGTGGAAGAAAATGTGGTTTCTTGGTTACTTGAGTTCAGAGCCACACCCAGGCAGGGCAACAATGCTGCTGGGCCCTGCAGCACATAGGTCACAATGCGGGCCAAGATACATTCCCTCCTGGCCTGGGTGGTGGGTAACAGTGGGACCCTCGTGGCAAGTAGCGTGCCCAGCCCCACAGTATCCAGGATTCTGAGGAGAGAAGAGCCAAGCAGCTCGTGCAGGAGCCCCTGCTGGGGCAGCTGATGGTGACCATCAGCAGTCAGAAAGACCCAGGCAATGCCCACGGAGGAATCTCAGAGTGTCACCATCCGTTACATGAGTAGGTATCAACGGAACCCCAGGGGACGACCTTGGGGCACAGAACGGGGCAGGGAGAAGCAGCTGCATGGGCAGGAGGCAGCGGTGCTGCAGGGCTGGCACCTTTCTCGCCCTGCTCCTGGCAGCGTCCTGAAGGAGATGAGAAGGGCATCAGCACCCTGGCCCAGGGTGTGCTGTGGGCACAGCAGCCGGTGCCGGGCTGGAGAGAGGACCCCTCTCTTCCCTCTGCCTCCTACCCCGGCCTGCAGCTCTCCCCATTCTTGCTCTTCATCAGGTGTAGCTGCTGCCGACTCTAGCATCCAGTTGCAGAATGAGGAAAAGGAAGCCCACGGCTACATCATGGACTTTGTCAAAAGCACCAGAAGGGTAATGGCAGAATTTGTCAGCAAAGCTCTGCCAGCAGCTCCCAGTTGGGTGCTGCCACGTATGCTGTCCACACACAGGCTCCTGGAGGGCTGCTGGCAGTGCAGAGCTGTTCCCCTCCTGCCCCCCCCCCCCCCCCCCGCACCATTGCTGCAGCCCTTCAAGCCTCCACTCCTGCTGGCTGTGCCTGTGCTCCCTGCCCCCCCCCCCCCCCTTCTTTGTCTCTCTTCTCCTGGACTGACAGGATCGGGAGTCGAAGATGAAGTTTCTGGCCTCCATCGACATGCTCTGCAGAGCCTCACTGCGGGGAAGGTACCAAAGCCCAACATCCCATGAGCTGCTGAATAAACTGGAGGTGAGGGCCCCCCCCAGTGGGGCTAAGGGAAGTGAGCACAGATGGCCAAGCACCGGACTGGTGATAAGGACAGCACTCAGGCGTCTGGGCACAGCGGGAGGGTAGGACAGGCCTTGTGGGAACAGCCCTTTCTGCCACTGGGGCCACTGCAGAGCAAGGGGCTGCTGTGGGTGCTGGAGCTGACCTGCGGACTCTGCCCACTCTGCAGACTGGCAGACTGGTGGCAGGCACCGGCAGCTGCTGTGGTCCATCCCAGCCATGCTTTTCCTCTCCAGGCACTAATGCAAAACGAGGCCTTTGACAGCATGGACACCATGATGTGGCAGCAAGCCCTGCTTGCCGTCGCTGCACTGAGGTACCTGTCCCAGCGCCTGGCCAGGCCAGAGCCTCCCATGGGCCTGGTAGCACCAGGCATTTCCTATCCTGGTGGCGTGGTCTTTGGGCCTCTGCTCTCCCACCTCTCAGCCCGTCAGTGGCTCAGGCAGGATGGCGGTGGGTGCTCCAGGGCTCCCCGACGCTTCTTGGCTTTTCCTCTGAAGGAAGAGGCAGGAGATGGAAAGGGCTTCAGGGTCCACTGGCCAGGGCTGCCCTCTGTCCCTGACTCAGCAGAATGGGGGAGGGAGGAGATGCCTTGCCTACCTTGTGCAGGTTCAACCCTGGGGACTGCTAGTCATAGTGTTTGTGGGCACCTTCCCCAGTGTAGAAGCCTTTGCATCCAGCTGGCACCTTCTCTCCTTACAGCGAATACAGGGAAAACCTGCTGGACAACCGCCTCTACAAACACATAGGTGGCACCTTCAGTTTTGTTGCAAGTGAGACGATTAGCCAGCGTACTCCATTCTATGATCAGGTAAATGTGGGCTGAGCTGCAGAGAGCCTGACAGCCTGTCCTTCTTCATGGTTTCCTCATTGACTTTGGCTGCTGGAAGCCGACAGGAGAAGGAAGGCCAGGGAGACCCTGAGGCCTCCCCCCTGGGCACCAGAGGGCAGCTGAGGCCCACCTCAGGTGGAAGGCAGGCAAGCAAGCTTTCTGCAAGGAAGAAGGGCCAGGGCAAGGTCAAGCACGTAACCTGCTGCATCTGTGTGTATCTGTGTTTGTCTGTGTCTCTCCTTACAGATCCTGAAAACTCTGGACAGTGTGCTGGAGGTGCTGATACGTGGTGCTTCACAGAGATCCTGCATCTTCATAACAGGGAAAATATTGAAGGTCAGGCGTTTACCAAGAGCAGAGCTCATGGGGTGTCTTCCTTGCCTTACCCTAAAGTGATGAGACCTTCTAAAGCATGCGCACCCCAGCCCCCAGGCCGAGGGGTGAAAGGAGTTTCTGGCACTGCTGAGCCACTGCCCTCACTTGTCTGCCCCGTTCACTTTCTCCTCCCCATTTGCCAGCAGGGTGGGGATGCCCTAGGATACGGCCGTGGTACAAGGTGCATAGTGCAGTGGGAGTCCAGCCCTGAAGGTCTTCTCTTCTGGCCTCCTCATGGGCCTGGCCTCCCTTGTGCAGCCCCTGCCAGAGGTTCTGGTCCTCTTGGAGCGGGAGCCTTTTTGGAGCTGCATGTGGAAGGGGGCAGAGGTGCCTTGGGGATGGGATCGGGCAACTTCCTTGACTGCAGCAGGTCACCAACAGCCGGCAGTGGTCCCCAGATCACAGCATGGATGGACCCCATTCCAGGTCTTACTCTGGACCATGGGAAGCCTTGGCAGTACATCGCATAAACAGCACGAGATGCTTGGCAGAACCACTGCTCTGGGAGCCACTGTTGTTTCCCACAGCAGACTTGCAGCTTCTCCCTTCTCAGGCTCTGCTGCCCATCACGGCATCCGAGGACATGGCTAAGCGCCGGAAGGCTGTAGAGTGGATTGTACGCCTCACCTACTTTTTATCGCCCTCTTCAATGCTGGAGGTAAGGAGCCTGTGATGAAGGTGACTTGCCCCTTGCTGGTGCCACAGAGTAGCCGAACACTCCGGGCCCCCTGCAAGGGAAGCCTGGGCGCAGGGCAGTAGGGGATTCAGCAAGACTCAACCTTGCACCAGCATCTTTGGTCCTCTCTCTGGGAGCTGCACTCTGTCTTGTGCCTTCTCTCTCAGGAGCCAGTGCTGTCCCTGGGCGTGAGAGCATTTGGCAGATGCAGCTCTGGCAGCCCTCCCTCCCCTGGAGATGGGGAGTCCTGCAGGTGGTGAAGGAGGGCTCTGTCAGCTGACTGTGGGTCTGGAGGAGCAGCAGATCCAGGGTGTCAGTCTTCTTTCAGACACCTACCCCAGTCCCAGGGGCTCACAGGGCGAGAAGGCAGAACCCTTCCACAGTTCCCTTTGCAGGGAGACAGCACAGTCCTTGCCCTGGCTTGGCCGCCATGAACTGGGTCTCCACGCGGTGCAGCACAGGGCAGAGCTCTCCAGAGCTGCTGCTCACGTGGCACTCGGCCTGGGGGCTGCTCTTAGAGGTTAAGGCTTTCAGCCCATCTGCCACAGCTTGGCCCTGCTACTGCAGCTTCTTCTCTCCCACAGCATTTGAATGCAAGACACGGCATGCAGTGCTTCTCCAGAAGCAAGCCTCTGGAATTCCTAGGGCAGGCAATGGGGTACCTTGCCCTGTCCTGTGCTGAGGAGGACCAGGAGATCAGCTGCGGGGCTTTCCAGGCACTGTGCAACTTCAGGAGGTTCCTTCTGCTGCGACAGAGTAAGAGACACTGAGGCAGGCTGGAGCTTTCCAGCCAGGCAAGGTGCCGCACTGCCCTAGCCCCCTCCTCTGCTAGAGGAAGGAGCAGCAAATGCCTCTGAGGCTGGAGCAGGGCAGCAGCTGTGCAAACCGTAGGGCACACACAGCCTGCTGCGGAACAGCAGCTTGGGGCCTGTCCCGAGAACCCTTGAGCCGGAGAGCCGGTGGCTGCAGCATGCCTAGGCTTCTGTTCTCCCCCTGAGCAGAAAGCCAGACTTAACTCTCCTGCCCTTCCACAGCCTAAGAGGTAGTTTCCTCTCCTCCCCTGGTAAACGGGCCCGCTACCGCCCTGGCACGTCTCCAGCTCCCATGGAACGGAAAGCCAAGCACAGCTCTCCTTGATACCCTCACCTGCTGCCTCCAGCTCTCTGTTGTAAATACACAAAAGGTACCTCTCAGTGACAGTAATCGGTTGTAATCTCTATATAATTGTAATATTTGCTGTGTCATTCCTTCTAATCACTGTACGTGCTCTGTGGAACCGTCTACACCCTGGCCGGGGTCTTTCTGAGGTGTGGATCTGATTTTTAGTATTATAATGAAGGCAGTTCACTTTCCGACACCTTGAAAGTTAGTTTTTTTCCCCAGGTTATGTAATCAAATGGTGACTTGGCCGAGCTGTCAAACAAGTTATCCTTGGTACAGTCAATCCTGGATGTTCTCCTTTGATTTTTTCAAATGGGACCAGGACCTGGTTTTCTCTTACAAATTCCTTATTGTCTCATGTTCAAGATCCTATACATACACTAAGGATGACTACCAACAGCAGGTGTGCAATGTATTATGTTGACAAAACCATATTTTTGCATAGTGTGTTTTGGTTTGTAAATAAATCCTCTCTGGAGGTCTCCATTTCACTCCTACTGGTGCCACTGGACGAACCGGTGAAGTGTTCAGACATTGCCACAGCACACAGTGCACTGCCTCTGGAGTCACAAACAGATTCTTCCAAATGAGTTACTGTGATGGTAAATTCCCCCTCCCTCTCACCACCCTTCCCCCCCCCCCCCCCCCCCCCCCGGACCTTTATTTCTTGTAATTCTGCACAAGTAATAACCATCAGCAGTGCTGGTAATGGATGCGTCTGGTCTGGTCGTGATAGCTGCAACTCAGTTCTGGGGAGATGGATAACACCACAAGGCTAATCTCAACAATGTGCTCCCACATCCCCCACCCCCTGTAGTTCTGGTCAAGGTCCAAGTTTCTGTAGTCGGTATGCAAACATGACTATGAGTCAATTTTCTCACTCCATAGCTGGTGGGCAGCACAGAGCCCATGGAGCTATCCTGCATGACAGCAGGCTGCACTTCAGGATCTCCCCTTGAGCAGAGATGCCTCTCAAGGTTACTCCTCAAGGTTGAGAGATTCCTTGCTGCAAGAGATCCTCAGTAAGTGATTAACAGCATGCTAAACTCAACTCTTAGCTAAGGGACGGAAAGGATTGTCTGTACACATACAACCCTTTAGACATAAACCGTTGACCAAGTGTGAAGTCTTGATCCCGCTACACCTAGACTCCTCTCTGAGAAGGAGTTTAGAATGCAAGGAGGCCCCCTTTCTGAACCTTATGACTCAAGGAGAGGGTCTCCCTGACAATCTGACCCTGTCCTCTATGCAGCAAATACTCAAGTGTACCTTGCCATTGAATCTTGTTAAACCACTGCCACATTTACTGACATTTTTTTTTACAAAATTTACATCAATAGACATATTTCTGCTGCTCTTACAAGTGAAGGGTGTCACTCCATATTCAACAACGACTTTACCACATTCACCTGGATGAGCAGAGGAGGACAGAGGAAAGGGAAAAGGACAACCCTTGCAGCCACCGTGCCACAAGATTAGTGTGGATATGGCATACTGAAGAACATACACTCCTGACATAAATCCTCATGTGGTCAGGGAGGGAGATAAGATGTCAGCTCTAATGATAACTCAGCTCAATAAAATAAACTTTCAAGCAATTATTTAACAAATAAAACTACTGGCATAATCTGACAGCATAATGACGGTTGGAGCAGGCATGCATCACGGTAAAGGAAAATCCCACCAGTACCGTTTCCTTACATAAGCGGATACCTCATACAGCACTGGTGATTTGTACCAAAGAAAAGCACTCTAATCCCTGGCCTCCGAGGTTACCGTAAAGCTCCCATTAAGATCAGATGGGTGTGCACTCTGGCTCTCTCCAGCCCTCTTGTTAAAGCTTCCATTAGGTAATGAAGGCTTTTACCTCCCAGGGCAATGATGAGGAAGAAGCCACAGAGTGCATAGACCCTTTGTTTTCCCAG
>NW_026915580.1:0-10198 GCF_034315485.1 Pezoporus occidentalis
CTGTGTTGCTGTGTAGCAGAGAGCAGGCTCTGGACTGATTCCATTCAAATGCTTTTCCTGTATGAAAGGGAGCAGTGAAAGCAACGATGGATGCACCAATGTAAAGGTGATTGTGTGCTGAACAGGTCCAGCACAAGCTTTCAATCCTGGCTCTTCTGCTGTGGGAGCAGAAGCCAAACGTTCGTGCTGTACTCACTGTGCTGCTGGGCAGCTGAAAGCGACCAGCTGAGAATTTGGATTCAAATGGAGTTTTAGGTATGAAACCGAGGAGAGACTGCAATGATGGTGACACCGTTGCAAAGCAGCCTGTGTGCTGAAGAGGCCCAGCACTAGCTTTCCCTGCTGGTTCTTCTGCTGTGGGAGCAGATGCCACTGTTCATTCTGTGCTGACTGTGTTGCTGCGCAGCAGAGAGCAGGCTCTGAACTGATTCCATTCAAATGCTTTTCCTGTATGAAAGGGAGCAGTGAAAGCAACGATGGATGCACCAATGTAAAGGTGATTGTGTGCTGAACAGGTCCAGCACAAGCTTTCAGACCTGGCTCTTCTGCTGTGGGAGCAGAAGCCAAACGTTCGTGCTGTACTCACTGTGCTGCCTGCAGCTGAGAGAGACCAGCTGAGAATTTGGATTCAAATGGAGTTTTAGGTATGAAACCGAGGAGAGACTGCAATGATGGTGACACCGTTGCAAAGCAGCCTGTGTGCTGAAGAGGCCCAGCACTAGCTTTCCCTGCTGGTTCTTCTGCTGTGGGAGCAGATGCCACTGTTCATTCTGTGCTGACTGTGTTGCTGCGCAGCAGAGAGCAGGCTCTGAACTGATTCCATTCAAATGCTTTTCCTGTATGAAAGGGAGCAGTGAAAGCAACGATGGATGCACCAATGTAAAGGTGATTGTGTGCTGAACAGGTCCAGCACAAGCTTTCAATCCTGGCTCTTCTGCTGTGGGAGCAGAAGCCAAACGTTCGTGCTGTACTCACTGTGCTGCCTGCAGCTGAGAGAGACCAGCTGAGAATTTGGATTCAAATGGAGTTTTAGGTATGAAACCGAGGAGAGACTGCAATGATGGTGACACCGTTGCAAAGCAGCCTGTGTGCTGAAGAGGCCCAGCACTAGCTTTCCCTGCTGGTTCTTCTGCTGTGGGAGCAGATGCCACTGTTCATTCTGTGCTGACTGTGTTGCTGCGCAGCAGAGAGCAGGCTCTGAACTGATTCCATTCAAATGCTTTTCCTGTATGAAAGGGAGCAGTGAAAGCAACGATGGATGCACCAATGTAAAGGTGATTGTGTGCTGAACAGGTCCAGCACAAGCTTTCAATCCTGGCTCTTCTGCTGTGGGAGCAGAAGCCAAACGTTCGTGCTGTACTCACTGTGCTGCCTGCAGCTGAGAGAGACCAGCTGAGAATTTGGATTCAAATGGAGTTTTAGGTATGAAACCGAGGAGAGACTGCAATGATGGTGACACCGTTGCAAAGCAGCCTGTGTGCTGAAGAGGCCCAGCACTAGCTTTCCCTGCTGGTTCTTCTGCTGTGGGAGCAGATGCCACTGTTCATTCTGTGCTGACTGTGTTGCTGCGCAGCAGAGAGCAGGCTCTGAACTGATTCCATTCAAATGCTTTTCCTGTATGAAAGGGAGCAGTGAAAGCAACGATGGATGCACCAATGTAAAGGTGATTGTGTGCTGAACAGGTCCAGCACAAGCTTTCAATCCTGGCTCTTCTGCTGTGGGAGCAGAAGCCAAACGTTCGTGCTGTACTCACTGTGCTGCCTGCAGCTGAGAGAGACCAGCTGAGAATTTGGATTCAAATGGAGTTTTAGGTATGAAACCGAGGAGAGACTGCAATGATGGTGACACCGTTGCAAAGCAGCCTGTGTGCTGAAGAGGCCCAGCACTAGCTTTCCCTGCTGGTTCTTCTGCTGTGGGAGCAGATGCCACTGTTCTTTCTGTGCTGACTGTGTTGCTGCCAGCAGAGAGCAGGCTCTGAACTGATTCCATTCAAATGCTTTTCCTGTATGAAAGGGAGCAGTGAAAGCAACGATGGATGCACCAATGTAAAGGTGATTGTGTGCTGAACAGGTCCAGCACAAGCTTTCAATCCTGGCTCTTCTGCTGTGGGAGCAGAAGCCAAACGTTCGTGCTGTACTCACTGTGCTGCTGGGCAGCTGAGAGAGACCAGCTGAGAATTTGGATTCAAATGGAGTTTTAGGTATGAAACCGAGGAGAGACTGCAATGATGGTGACACCGTTGCAAAGCAGCCTGTGTGCTGAAGAGGCCCAGCACTAGCTTTCCCTGCTGGTTCTTCTGCTGTGGGAGCAGATGCCACTGTTCATTCTGTGCTGACTGTGTTGCTGCCAGCAGAGAGCAGGCTCTGAACTGATTCCATTCAAATGCTTTTCCTGTATGAAAGGGAGCAGTGAAAGCAACGATGGATGCACCAATGTAAAGGTGATTGTGTGCTGAACAGGTCCAGCACAAGCTTTCAATCCTGGCTCTTCTGCTGTGGGAGCAGAAGCCAAACGTTCGTGCTGTACTCACTGTGCTGCCTGGGCAGCTGAAAGAGACCAGCTGAGAATTTGGATTCAAATGGAGTTTTAGGTATGAAACCGAGGAGAGACTGCAATGATGGTGACACCGTTGCAAAGCAGCCTGTGTGCTGAAGAGGCCCAGCACTAGCTTTCCCTGCTGGTTCTTCTGCTGTGGGAGCAGATGCCACTGTTCATTCTGTGCTGACTGTGTTGCTGCCAGCAGAGAGCAGGCTCTGAACTGATTCCATTCAAATGCTTTTCCTGTATGAAAGGGAGCAGTGAAAGCAACGATGGATGCACCAATGTAAAGGTGATTGTGTGCTGAACAGGTCCAGCACAAGCTTTCAATCCTGGCTCTTCTGCTGTGGGAGCAGAAGCCAAACGTTCGTGCTGTACTCACTGTGCTGCTGGGCAACTGAAAGCGACCAGCTGAGAATTTGGATTCAAATGGAGTTTTAGGTATGAAACCGAGGAGAGACTGCAATGATGGTGACACCGTTGCAAAGCAGCCTGTGTGCTGAAGAGGCCCAGCACTAGCTTTCCCTGCTGGTTCTTCTGCTGTGGGAGCAGATGCCACTGTTCATTCTGTGCTGACAGTGTTGCTGCGCAGCAGAGAGCAGGCTCTGAACTGATTCCATTCAAATGCTTTTCCTGTATGAAAGGGAGCAGTGAAAGCAACGATGGATGCACCAATGTAAAGGTGATTGTGTGCTGAACAGGTCCAGCACAAGCTTTCAATCCTGGCTCTTCTGCTGTGGGAGCAGAAGCCAAACGTTCGTGCTGTACTCACTGTGCTGCCTGCAGCTGAGAGACCAGCTGAGAATTTGGATTCAAATGGAGTTTTAGGTATGAAACCGAGGAGAGACTGCAATGATGGTGACACCGTTGCAAAGCAGCCTGTGTGCTGAAGAGGCCCAGCACTAGCTTTCCCTGCTGGTTCTTCTGCTGTGGGAGCAGATGCCACTGTTCATTCTGTGCTGACTGTGTTGCTGCGCAGCAGAGAGCAGGCTCTGAACTGATTCCATTCAAATGCTTTTCCTGTATGAAAGGGAGCAGTGAAAGCAACGATGGATGCACCAATGTAAAGGTGATTGTGTGCTGAACAGGTCCAGCACAAGCTTTCAATCCTGGCTCTTCTGCTGTGGGAGCAGAAGCCAAACGTTCGTGCTGTACTCACTGTGCTGCTGGGCAGCTGAAAGCGACCAGCTGAGAATTTGGATTCAAATGGAGTTTTAGGTATGAAACCGAGGAGAGACTGCAATGATGGTGACACCGTTGCAAAGCAGCCTGTGTGCTGAAGAGGCCCAGCACTAGCTTTCCCTGCTGGTTCTTCTGCTGTGGGAGCAGATGCCACTGTTCATTCTGTGCTGACTGTGTTGCTGCGCAGCAGAGAGCAGGCTCTGAACTGATTCCATTCAAATGCTTTTCCTGTATGAAAGGGAGCAGTGAAAGCAACGATGGATGCACCAATGTAAAGGTGATTGTGTGCTGAACAGGTCCAGCACAAGCTTTCAATCCTGGCTCTTCTGCTGTGGGAGCAGAAGCCAAACGTTCGTGCTGTACTCACTGTGCTGCTGGGCAGCTGAAAGAGACCAGCTGAGAATTTGGATTCAAATGGAGTTTTAGGTATGAAACCGAGGAGAGACTGCAATGATGGTGACACCGTTGCAAAGCAGCCTGTGTGCTGAAGAGGCCCAGCACTAGCTTTCCCTGCTGGTTCTTCTGCTGTGGGAGCAGATGCCACTGTTCATTCTGTGCTGACTGTGTTGCTGCCAGCAGAGAGCAGGCTCTGAACTGATTCCATTCAAATGCTTTTCCTGTATGAAAGGGAGCAGTGAAAGCAACGATGGATGCACCAATGTAAAGGTGATTGTGTGCTGAACAGGTCCAGCACAAGCTTTCAATCCTGGCTCTTCTGCTGTGGGAGCAGAAGCCAAACGTTCGTGCTGTACTCACTGTGCTGCTGGGCAGCTGAAAGCGACCAGCTGAGAATTTGGATTCAAATGGAGTTTTAGGTATGAAACCGAGGAGAGACTGCAATGATGGTGACACCGTTGCAAAGCAGCCTGTGTGCTGAAGAGGCCCAGCACTAGCTTTCCCTGCTGGTTCTTCTGCTGTGGGAGCAGATGCCACTGTTCATTCTGTGCTGACTGTGTTGCTGCCAGCAGAGAGCAGGCTCTGAACTGATTCCATTCAAATGCTTTTCCTGTATGAAAGGGAGCAGTGAAAGCAACGATGGATGCACCAATGTAAAGGTGATTGTGTGCTGAACAGGTCCAGCACAAGCTTTCAATCCTGGCTCTTCTGCTGTGGGAGCAGAAGCCAAACGTTCGTGCTGTACTCACTGTGCTGCTGGGCAACTGAAAGCGACCAGCTGAGAATTTGGATTCAAATGGAGTTTTAGGTATGAAACCGAGGAGAGACTGCAATGATGGTGACACCGTTGCAAAGCAGCCTGTGTGCTGAAGAGGCCCAGCACTAGCTTTCCCTGCTGGTTCTTCTGCTGTGGGAGCAGATGCCACTGTTCATTCTGTGCTGACTGTGTTGCTGCGCAGCAGAGAGCAGGCTCTGAACTGATTCCATTCAAATGCTTTTCCTGTATGAAAGGGAGCAGTGAAAGCAACGATGGATGCACCAATGTAAAGGTGATTGTGTGCTGAACAGGTCCAGCACAAGCTTTCAATCCTGGCTCTTCTGCTGTGGGAGCAGAAGCCAAACGTTCGTGCTGTACTCACTGTGCTGCTGGGCAGCTGAAAGCGACCAGCTGAGAATTTGGATTCAAATGGAGTTTTAGGTATGAAACCGAGGAGAGACTGCAATGATGGTGACACCGTTGCAAAGCAGCCTGTGTGCTGAAGAGGCCCAGCACTAGCTTTCCCTGCTGGTTCTTCTGCTGTGGGAGCAGATGCCACTGTTCATTCTGTGCTGACTGTGTTGCTGCCAGCAGAGAGCAGGCTCTGAACTGATTCCATTCAAATGCTTTTCCTGTATGAAAGGGAGCAGTGAAAGCAACGATGGATGCACCAATGTAAAGGTGATTGTGTGCTGAACAGGTCCAGCACAAGCTTTCAATCCTGGCTCTTCTGCTGTGGGAGCAGAAGCCAAACGTTCGTGCTGTACTCACTGTGCTGCTGGGCAACTGAAAGCGACCAGCTGAGAATTTGGATTCAAATGGAGTTTTAGGTATGAAACCGAGGAGAGACTGCAATGATGGTGACACCGTTGCAAAGCAGCCTGTGTGCTGAAGAGGCCCAGCACTAGCTTTCCCTGCTGGTTCTTCTGCTGTGGGAGCAGATGCCACTGTTCATTCTGTGCTGACTGTGTTGCTGCCAGCAGAGAGCAGGCTCTGAACTGATTCCATTCAAATGCTTTTCCTGTATGAAAGGGAGCAGTGAAAGCAACGATGGATGCACCAATGTAAAGGTGATTGTGTGCTGAACAGGTCCAGCACAAGCTTTCAATCCTGGCTCTTCTGCTGTGGGAGCAGAAGCCAAACGTTCGTGCTGTACTCACTGTGCTGCCTGCAGCTGAGAGACCAGCTGAGAATTTAGGTCCAGCACAAGCTTTCAATCCTTGCTCTTCTGCTGTGGGAGCAGAAGCCAAACGTTCGTGCTGTACTCACTGTGCTGCTGGGCAACTGAAAGCGACCAGCTGAGAATTTGGATTCAAATGGAGTTTTAGGTATGAAACCGAGGAGAGACTGCAATGATGGTGACACCGTTGCAAAGCAGCCTGTGTGCTGAAGAGGCCCAGCACTAGCTTTCCCTGCTGGTTCTTCTGCTGTGGGAGCAGATGCCACTGTTCATTCTGTGCTGACTGTGTTGCTGCGCAGCAGAGAGCAGGCTCTGAACTGATTCCATTCAAATGCTTTTCCTGTATGAAAGGGAGCAGTGAAAGCAACGATGGATGCACCAATGTAAAGGTGATTGTGTGCTGAACAGGTCCAGCACAAGCTTTCAATCCTGGCTCTTCTGCTGTGGGAGCAGAAGCCAAACGTTCGTGCTGTACTCACTGTGCTGCTGGGCAGCTGAAAGAGACCAGCTGAGAATTTGGATTCAAATGGAGTTTTAGGTATGAAACCGAGGAGAGACTGCAATGATGGTGACACCGTTGCAAAGCAGCCTGTGTGCTGAAGAGGCCCAGCACTAGCTTTCCCTGCTGGTTCTTCTGCTGTGGGAGCAGATGCCACTGTTCATTCTGTGCTGACTGTGTTGCTGCGCAGCAGAGAGCAGGCTCTGAACTGATTCCATTCAAATGCTTTTCCTGTATGAAAGGGAGCAGTGAAAGCAACGATGGATGCACCAATGTAAAGGTGATTGTGTGCTGAACAGGTCCAGCACAAGCTTTCAATCCTGGCTCTTCTGCTGTGGGAGCAGAAGCCAAACGTTCGTGCTGTACTCACTGTGCTGCTGGGCAGCTGAAAGCGACCAGCTGAGAATTTGGATTCAAATGGAGTTTTAGGTATGAAACCGAGGAGAGACTGCAATGATGGTGACACCGTTGCAAAGCAGCCTGTGTGCTGAAGAGGCCCAGCACTAGCTTTCCCTGCTGGTTCTTCTGCTGTGGGAGCAGATGCCACTGTTCATTCTGTGCTGACTGTGTTGCTGCGCAGCAGAGAGCAGGCTCTGAACTGATTCCATTCAAATGCTTTTCCTGTATGAAAGGGAGCAGTGAAAGCAACGATGGATGCACCAATGTAAAGGTGATTGTGTGCTGAACAGGTCCAGCACAAGCTTTCAATCCTCCTGGCTCTTCTGCTGTGGGAGCAGAAGCCAAACGTTCGTGCTGTACTCACTGTGCTGCTGGGCAGCTGAAAGCGACCAGCTGAGAATTTGGATTCAAATGGAGTTTTAGGTATGAAACCGAGGAGAGACTGCAATGATGGTGACACCGTTGCAAAGCAGCCTGTGTGCTGAAGAGGCCCAGCACTAGCTTTCCCTGCTGGTTCTTCTGCTGTGGGAGCAGATGCCACTGTTCATTCTGTGCTGACTGTGTTGCTGCGCAGCAGAGAGCAGGCTCTGAACTGATTCCATTCAAATGCTTTTCCTGTATGAAAGGGAGCAGTGAAAGCAACGATGGATGCACCAATGTAAAGGTGATTGTGTGCTGAACAGGTCCAGCACAAGCTTTCAATCCTGGCTCTTCTGCTGTGGGAGCAGAAGCCAAACGTTCGTGCTGTACTCACTGTGCTGCTGGGCAGCTGAGAGCGACCAGCTGAGAATTTGGATTCAAATGGAGTTTTAGGTATGAAACCGAGGAGAGACTGCAATGATGGTGACACCGTTGCAAAGCAGCCTGTGTGCTGAAGAGGCCCAGCACTAGCTTTCCCTGCTGGTTCTTCTGCTGTGGGAGCAGATGCCACTGTTCATTCTGTGCTGACTGTGTTGCTGCGCAGCAGAGAGCAGGCTCTGAACTGATTCCATTCAAATGCTTTTCCTGTATGAAAGGGAGCAGTGAAAGCAACGATGGATGCACCAATGTAAAGGTGATTGTGTGCTGAACAGGTCCAGCACAAGCTTTCAATCCTGGCTCTTCTGCTGTGGGAGCAGAAGCCAAACGTTCGTGCTGTACTCACTGTGCTGCTGGGCAGCTGAAGAGACCAGCTGAGAATTTGGATTCAAATGGAGTTTTAGGTATGAAACCGAGGAGAGACTGCAATGATGGTGACACCGTTGCAAAGCAGCCTGTGTGCTGAAGAGGCCCAGCACTAGCTTTCCCTGCTGGTTCTTCTGCTGTGGGAGCAGATGCCACTGTTCATTCTGTGCTGACTGTGTTGCTGCGCAGCAGAGAGCAGGCTCTGAACTGATTCCATTCAAATGCTTTTCCTGTATGAAAGGGAGCAGTGAAAGCAACGATGGATGCACCAATGTAAAGGTGATTGTGTGCTGAACAGGTCCAGCACAAGCTTTCAATCCTGGCTCTTCTGCTGTGGGAGCAGAAGCCAAACGTTCGTGCTGTACTCACTGTGCTGCCTGCAGCTGAGAGCGACCAGCTGAGAATTTGGATTCAAATGGAGTTTTAGGTATGAAACCGAGGAGAGACTGCAATGATGGTGACACCGTTGCAAAGCAGCCTGTGTGCTGAAGAGGCCCAGCACTAGCTTTCCCTGCTGGTTCTTCTGCTGTGGGAGCAGATGCCACTGTTCATTCTGTGCTGACTGTGTTGCTGCCAGCAGAGAGCAGGCTCTGAACTGATTCCATTCAAATGCTTTTCCTGTATGAAAGGGAGCAGTGAAAGCAACGATGGATGCACCAATGTAAAGGTGATTGTGTGCTGAACAGGTCCAGCACAAGCTTTCAATCCTGGCTCTTCTGCTGTGGGAGCAGAAGCCAAACGTTCGTGCTGTACTCACTGTGCTGCTGGGCAGCTGAAAGCGACCAGCTGAGAATTTGGATTCAAATGGAGTTTTAGGTATGAAACCGAGGAGAGACTGCAATGATGGTGACACCGTTGCAAAGCAGCCTGTGTGCTGAAGAGGCCCAGCACTAGCTTTCCCTGCTGGTTCTTCTGCTGTGGGAGCAGATGCCACTGTTCTTTCTGTGCTGACTGTGTTGCTGCCAGCAGAGAGCAGGCTCTGAACTGATTCCATTCAAATGCTTTTCCTGTATGAAAGGGAGCAGTGAAAGCAACGATGGATGCACCAATGTAAAGGTGATTGTGTGCTGAACAGGTCCAGCACAAGCTTTCAATCCTGGCTCTTCTGCTGTGGGAGCAGAAGCCAAACGTTCGTGCTGTACTCACTGTGCTGCCTGCAGCTGAGAGCGACCAGCTGAGAATTTGGATTCAAATGGAGTTTTAGGTATGAAACCGAGGAGAGACTGCAATGATGGTGACACCGTTGCAAAGCAGCCTGTGTGCTGAAGAGGCCCAGCACTAGCTTTCCCTGCTGGTTCTTCTGCTGTGGGAGCAGATGCCACTGTTCATTCTGTGCTGACTGTGTTGCTGGGCAGCAGAGAGCAGGCTCTGAACTGATTCCATTCAAATGCTTTTCCTGTATGAAAGGGAGCAGTGAAAGCAACGATGGATGCACCAATGTAAAGGTGATTGTGTGCTGAACAGGTCCAGCACAAGCTTTCAATCCTGGCTCTTCTGCTGTGGGAGCAGAAGCCAAACGTTCGTGCTGTACTCACTGTGCTGCCTGCAGCTGAGAGCGACCAGCTGAGAATTTGGATTCAAATGGACTTTTAGGTATGAAACCGAGGAGAGACTGCAATGATGGTGACACCGTTGCAAAGCAGCCTGTGTGCTGAAGAGGCCCAGCACTAGCTTTCCCTGCTGGTTCTTCTGCTGTGGGAGCAGATGCCACTGTTCATTCTGTGCTGACTGTGTTGCTGCGCAGCAGAGAGCAGGCTCTGAACTGATTCCATTCAAATGCTTTTCCTGTATGAAAGGGAGCAGTGAAAGCAACGATGGATGCACCAATGTAAAGGTGATTGTGTGCTGAACAGGTCCAGCACAAGCTTTCAATCCTGGCTCTTCTGCTGTGGGAGCAGAAGCCAAACGTTCGTGCTGTACTCACTGTGCTGCCTGCAGCTGAGAGAGACCAGCTGAGAATTTGGATACAAATGGAGTTTTACGTATGAAACCGAGGAGAAGCAGTGAAAGCAACGATGGATGCACCAATGTAAAGGTGATTGTGTGCTGAACAGGTCCAGCACAAGCTTTCAGACCTGGCTCT